>NW_020174705.1:3801163-3823764 GCF_003031525.2 Neophocaena asiaeorientalis asiaeorientalis | reverse complement strand
CGGGCCATGGCCGACCGAGCCCAGCTCCCGAGGGCCCGGGCGGGCCAGGCCCGCGGAGGAGCCCCGAGGGAGGGGCGGCAGGGCGCGGACGCTCACCGGCCGCGGACACTCACCGGCCGCGGGTCAGGTCTGCCGCCCGTCAGCGCCGAGTCCGCGCGTCACTCAGCGTCTATCTCTGCGCCGCGGCCGCCGCAGCCGCCGCAGCCAAGCAGGCCGCCCGACGTGCGCACGCAGCGGAGGCGGGGCCTGCGGAGGACACACCCCTGCGGCGGGCAAGTGGCTGCAATCCTAGAACGCTGGTCGGCTGCGGAAGTCGAAAGTGCTTGCGACTGAATGATCCATTCATTAGAGGGGGTGTTTATGAGGACTTCTCGGGGCTACACGCTTTTCTTGCCCTTTGTCACATCTGCTTCAGGCTCATCTAACACTGGGCTCCACCTGTCCCTTCTGTTTCAGCCACACTGGTTTCCCGTCATTTCTTAACCACGCGACTGGCTGCAAATTAAAAGGCTGGTATTGTCCGGTACTGGCAAAGGTGTGGGGAATGAGCGGTATTTGCGGGAGTTATTGGGAAAGGGGGGACAGTTTGGCAAAAGATCTGTTAAAATTCAGAATAGGCATTCTCTTTGATCCAGTACTTCCACTTTTGGGTAGCTGTTCTAGAGAAACACAAGAACCCCAAGAGACACAAACAAGGAAGGTCATTGCAACAGCATTTCGGTGAAAACCTTGAAACAACCTTAACGTCTATCAAAAGACGATGGGGTTGGGGTTGACAGGGGCACATCTATTCAACAGAGTTGTGCCGAATAAAAAGGAAGGGCAAGGAATTCCCTGGCGGTCCAGTAGTTAGGACTCGCCGCTTTCACCCCTGGTCGGAGAACTAGGATTCCGCAAAAAAAAAAAAAGGAAGGGCAGACATCAAGTAGAAGGGGGAAAAGCAAGTTGTAGGAAAATACAAAAATACATTCGAACCTAGAGATTGTCATAGTGAAGTAAGTCAGACAGAGAAAGACAAATATATGATATCTCTTACGTGTGGAATTTTTTTTTAAATGGTACAAATGAACTGATTTACAAAAGAGGGTCACAGATGTAGAAAACAAACTTACCGTTACCAGGAGGGAAAAGGCTGGGGGGGGGGGATAAATTGGGAGATTGAGATTGACGTATACACACTATTATATATAAAATAGGTAACTAATAAGGACCTACTGTATAGCACAGGGAACTCTACTCAATACTCTGTAATGACCTATATGGGAAAATAATCTAATAAAAGAGTGGTTATATGAATATGTGTAACTGATTCACTTTACAGTACACCTGAAACTAACAACATTGTAAATCAACTATACTCCAATAAAAAATTTTTAAAATACATTTGATAGTATGTAAATTTAATCTTAAAAACAAATATTGAACTCTAAACAATGTGTGTGCTGAAGTGTTAAAGGGTAAAGAGTACTGATGGGGCTTCCCTGGTGGCGCAGTGGTTGGGAGTCCGCCTAACGATGCAGGGGACACGGGTTCGTGCCCCGGTCCTGGAAGATCCCACATGCCGCGGAGCAGCTGGGCCCGTGAGCCATGGCCGCTGAGCCTGCGCGTCTGGAGCCTGTGCTCCGCAACGGGAGAGGCCACAACAGTGAGAGGCCTGCGTACCGCAAAAAAAAAAGAGTACTGATGTCTGCAGCTCACTCAAAAAAACATAAAAAAATAAGATTCGTTGATGGCTAGATAGATATCTGATAAAGCAAATACAGCAAAATGTTAAGAATGAAAGTGGTGAGATTTCACTGAAGGTCCAGTGGTTAAGACTCTGCCCTTTGGACTTCCTTGGTGGTCCAATGGTTAAGAATCCGCCTGCCAATGCAGAGGACACAGGTTTGATCCCTGGTCCAGGAAGATCCCACATGACACGGAGCAACTAAGCCCAAGAGCCACAACTACTGAAGCCCTCAGGCTTAGAGCCCATGCTCCACAAGACAAGCCACCGCAATGAGAAGCCCTCACACCACAAGGAAGAGTAGCCACCGCTCACCGCAACTAGAGAAAGCCCTCGCGCAGCTACAAAGACCCAGCACAGCCAAAAATAAATAAATAAATTTATTTTAAAAACTAAATAAATTGTTGTTATTTAAAACAATAATTAAAAAATTTTTTAAAGACTCCATGCTTCCACTGCAAGGGGTGCGATTTCCATCCCAGGTCGGAGAATTAAGATCCCACATGCCACATGGCATGGCCAAAAAAAAAAAAAAGAATGAAAGTGGTATTAATATATAGCTGCTTACTATAGAGTTCTTTCAAGTTTTTTTTATGTTCACAAATTTTCATAATAAAATTCAGGGAAAAAATATATTCAATATGATACTGATGAAGTATCAATGGGTAAAAACCCCCCCTGCCAATGCAGAGGACACAGGTTTGATCCCTGGTCCAGGAAGATCCCACATGACACGGAGCAACTAAGCCCAAGAGCCACAACTACTGAAGCCCTCAGGCTTAGAGCCCATGCTCCACAAGACAAGCCACCGCAATGAGAAGCCCTCACACCACAAGGAAGAGTAGCCACCGCTCACCGCAACTAGAGAAAGCCCTCGCGCAGCTACAAAGACCCAGCACAGCCAAAAATAAATAAATAAATTTATTTTAAAAACTAAATAAATTGTTGTTATTTAAAACAATAATTAAAAAATTTTTTAAAGACTCCATGCTTCCACTGCAAGGGGTGCGATTTCCATCCCAGGTCGGAGAATTAAGATCCCACATGCCACATGGCATGGCCAAAAAAAAAAAAAAGAATGAAAGTGGTATTAATATATAGCTGCTTACTATAGAGTTCTTTCAAGTTTTTTTTATGTTCACAAATTTTCATAATAAAATTCAGGGAAAAAATATATTCAATATGATACTGATGAAGTAAAAATTCACATTTTGAGACAAGAAAAATTCTGGGAATTCCTTGGCCGTCCAGTGGTTAGACTCTGCGCTTTCACTGCCGAGGGCCCGGGTTCAGTCCCTGGTCAGGGAACTAAGATCCCACAAGCTTCACAACTTGGTAAAAAAAAAAAAAATTCTGTTTGGGCCTTCTCCCTCCCCTCTAGTGTGCATTGTGTATCTGCTTTATGCATTAACCAGCCCTCCCTAGTGGCAGAAATACCTGCTCAACCATAAATACCAATTTTTCCCCTTCTGAAGCCAGTCATGAAATTCCTGAGACAATAACATTCCTTTCTCAATCCTGTAAGGGGTCAGGATGCAGATATCTTGGGGAGATACTGGGTTGCACCTAATGGAAGTTCTTAGCTTAAATATTTATTTATGACTTTATTAATGTAACTAGCTGAATTACTTGTATTCTACGTTTACAAGATTAATGTTTCTTGCATTACCAAATGTGTGACTGAGCCTCAGATCAAATTAATGACGATTAAGCAACTTGAAACAATTGACCTTATATATAGTTCTATAAGATCAATGATTGTAATAGTGTAACTCTACATATGGGAAGAAGCAACAAGAGGGAACCATTTCCTTGACCATGACAGACTGTAAGACAGGTGGTCCAGAGGCTTTTGACTACTCTAAACAGGGCCTAGTCCAGTAATAGTACATTAAGTGGCCTATCAATGAAATCCTGACCTGAAAATGAGCATTCCTAGTTCCATGGGACAAACTGGTCACAAAATGCCTCCCAAAACTTGGTTGAAATTAAGACTGAAAAGGAGGAGATTGTAAAATAAAGAATGTTGCCCACCAGCCAGTTCTACAAGAATTGTCATTAGCCACTACAGGCACTGACCTACAACCCACCCTTAAAGAGCAAAGATCAGGATGAGGCACTTTGTGCTCTAGGAAAACTGACAGAAATGGCCCTCAGATATTTTCAGGAGAAATTTTTAAGAACCCAGTTTCCTGTATCTTCCTATACTTAGAAAAGCACTAAAACTATTAACTAAGATATCTGTTCCTCATGAATAGCAGTAGGCTTCTCCCAGGATGTGTGCTTGACTGCATGTAACCCTTCATCAAAATCACATATATTCTGGCCTCCTCCCTTACCTCTTTGGAACAGTTCTCAGAGCTCAGGTTGATGAGAATAAAATTTTCCATTTCTTTCTTAGATTGGCTATTTAATTTTTTTAGTCAACAGTCCCTTTTATTTTTTATATTAAAAATTGTTTTCTGTTTTATTTTTTTAACTACATAATGTTATCTTTCTACATGTTCATGTTTAGGCATGTAAATGCATCCAAAAGAGGGAAGGTTTACACACTAGAATAACAGAGGGATGTCAAGGCTCACTTGTGCTATATATCTGTACAATTTAAACTTTTTATGAGAATGAATAAATGCATTATGCTATCAAAATCAAATTTAAAAGAATGAATCTTGGGACATCCCTGGTGGTCCAGTGGTTAAGACTCCACACTCCCAATGCAGGGGGCCCAGGTTTGATCCCTGGGCAGGGAACTAGATCCCGCATGCTGCAACGAAGATCCCACATGCCAAAACTAAGACCTGGTGCAGCCAAATAAATAAATAATTATTTTTTTAAAACCCAAAAAACACAACAGGATTAACTTAAAAAAATAATAAAAGAATGAATCTTGGGACTTCCCTGACGGTCCAGTGGTTAAGACTCCATGCTTCCACTGCAGGGGGCATGTGTTCCATCTCTGGTCAGGGAACTAAGATCCTGCATGCCCATGCTGAGTGGCCAAAAAAAAAAAAGAAAAAATATGAATGAATCTTAAAACTGCCCCCTGCCCCAAACACGCACATGTAAAATTGAATTAAATGGAGTGGCACTGATGGAAGGAGGGGTTGCTCTAGAGTTAAAAATGAGATAATGTGGGGCTAAGTCTGTGCCTGACATGTAGGAGAAGCCCAGAGAACGGTTCCCACTGTTATCATCATTAGTACATGTCGCTTGGCTGAGTGAGCTGCTGGCAAGTGCTTTGCTGGAAGTCCTTTGTCAGATATAAAGTCCCACAGGAGGTGCCGAGTCACAGCTGATCATATGCCAGTCAATAGCCAAATCTCTTCCCTCAGGCCTCAGGGAACCGCCTGAGGTGGGTAGCTGGAGCTTCAAGAAACAAGACCTTTGCCCAGGCTGCCTGTCTGCCCACCAACTTCGGGACAGCTCCCTGGCACCAGCACCACTGACCAGAATCCCAGGGCAGAGATGCTGTTCCCTGCCACTCATTGCCTGCAATGATTTCCAAGCTTCAGGTTCAGCAAGGCCAAAGGGCACTGGAGTTGCTCAGACCCCAGCGTGGCCCTGGGCTGCTACTCTCAAACCTAGGGACCAGGGCCAATCAACTTCATGGGCTTATGACTGGAGCAGTCATACTGGGTCCCAGGCTCAGAAGGACCTTGGGTTTGGTTTAATGCTCTGCTATCACTGTTCTTGGTAATTTTAAAACAAGGAGCCCCACATTTTCTTTTTTCACTGGGCCTTGCATATTATGCAGCTGGTCCCACTAGGGATCTCCTTGTTTGGATTTATTTCCTTAAAGTGGAGGCCTCGGAACATCGAGTTTTGTGGTTTAACCCATGCAGTTAAAGAAAAACCACATCTTTTATCAGAATAATATTCACTTGGGTTCCATTTAGTGAGTGTTTATTGAGTTCCTACTAAGTGCTGGACATTGTGCCAGGAGGGAGAGAGATAGAGACAAAAAAGACATGGGGCCAGCTCTTAAGAAGCCCTGGGTCTAATATGGTAAAGACAATGTTGCCAGTGGAATAGAGATGGGAGTGAAATAGTAGTTACCCTAGCCTAGGGGTCAGGGATGGCTTCTTGGAGGAAGTGGTGGTTATGTGGCGCATTAAGGAATGAGTAGGAGTCAGCCCTATCTAAGGTGGTGGGAGGAAGGTATTCCTGGCAAACTTTGCAGTCTGAGCTCAGAGACATACATAACAGGGTGTGGAGACAATGCAAGATTTAAACACTCTATTTAGACACCACCTTCACTTGTAAACACAAACATAAATGAGTATTTATTAAAATAAATGCATCTTACAACACATAAAGACCAATATTTTACATACATAAAATACACATTACCTGATGGATTATCTCCACTATTAGATTCGGGAAAACAGCACCAGTTTTACTTTGATTTCCCTGTGACTCCAGTTCCTAGTAGATGTTTAGACAACCAGTCAGTCAGCAAATATTTATTGAGCGACTACTTTGTGCCAGGTACTATTTTAAGTGCTGGGAACTCAGCAGTGAACACAGAGTGTTTACTGTCAGGAAGCTGACATTCCCTGAGGAGTCAGTACACATTTTGGAATGAATGAAAGGAAAAAAATGAATGCTTTTATCCAGTCAGCAATAAATTTCCGAAGAGGAGTGAGAGGGCCATTTTTGAGTTTTAGTTGAACACAAAGAAATCTCTTTTCTGGGGACTTCCCTGGCGGTCCCCGCTTCCATTGCAGAGGCACGGTTCAATGCCTGGTCGTGGAACTAGGATCCCACATGACGCTGTCTGCGGCCAAAAAAGAAAAAAAAAAAAAAAAAGAGAGATCTCTTTCCTGTTAAATAGAATTCAAAACGGGCAAGTAGTAGCAACCTCAAATGTGAGTCAGGCATACAAGAACTCAAACAGAGCCTTGGGTATTAAGACTCACAGATATAGATTTATTTGTCTTTGGGTAACACCCGTATATCAAAGTTCAGATGCTCATGCAAGATAAAATTTTATTTATTTATTATGTGTTTATGTATTTATTTTTGCTTCGCAGTCATCACCCCCAGCATCCGGCTAAGAAGCCCTCGGCGTGTACATTTCTGTTAGATCCGATTTACACAAATTCGGTTTACGCAGGCCTGGGGCTGGCGGGTCCTGACATGCCGCTGAGTCTAGTCGGAGCTGGGACGAACCATCTGTGTCCGCGGAGGGGGGTGGCGGGTCAGCTCCGCGCAGAGTCAGGGCCCAGACGGCTGGGATTCGGAAGCAGGCCAGCCTGGGGTCCCCTCATGCAGGGTGGCCGGGAAGGGGTGACTTTGCCAGGTTGCAGCTGGAGCTGGGGGCGGGGGGCGGCGCCGCTCGCAGGCTTCCATCCTTCCCCTCGGTGGTGGACTCGGCTGCAAAACAGGGGGTCCGTATTTCCCGGACCGTTTCCCACCTAGGCCGCGGCTAGGAGGTACAGCCGACCTGGGGGACCCGGGCGGCGGGTGCAGGTAGGACCCGGGAGGGTCGGGCCCGAGGGGGCGGGGGTCGCGGGGTCCCGACCTCTCCCGGCTGGACCGCCCCCGTGGTCCTACCCGGCGCGCGCGGGGTCGTTCCGGGCAGGCACCCCTGACCCCTTCACCGACTGTGCACCTCTCACGGCCCTCAGACCTCTCCGGACTGAATTTCCGGCTCCCGGCCTCATGGCAGACAAGAAACTGGTGGTCGTGTTTGGAGCCACAGGTAAGCGAAACCCCAAACGGAGGCCCCGAGGCGCAGGACCCCTCACCAAAGCCAGCCCAGGGCAGGGGTCAGGCCGGTCCGACCCCGCAGAGCCTGGGCGCCCGACCCTCAGCTCCAGAAGACGTCCCCGGCGTCCTGGAGGGAGCGATGAGATGGCTGGGTCCCCTGACTCACGGTGGGGCCGTGGGGCAGGACCTGAGCGCAGATTCCCTTTGAATTTTTTTAAAAAATTCCTTAGCTTTGAATAACAGGTGATTGCACATAATATCAAAATTAAATCTCCCTCCCACCTCTGTCCCCGAAACCCCATCCATCACTGTTGTCAAGTTTCTTGAGTAGGGCTTCCCTGGTGGCGCAGTGGTTGAGGGTCCGCCTGCCGATGTAGGAGACACGGGTTCGTGCCCCGGTTCGGGAAGATCCCACATGCCGCGTACCCCGGTCTGGGAAGATCCCACATTCCGCGGAGCGGCTGGGCTCGGGAGCCGTGGCCGCTGAGCCGGCGCGTCCGGAGCCTGTGCTCCGCAACGGGAGAGGCCACAACAGTGAGAGGCCTGACTACCGCAAAAAAAAAAAAAAAAAAAAGTTTCTTGAGTATCCTTCCAAACAAATTAGGTATATAAAGATACTGTTTATTAAATGGGAGTGTTTTATTTTTACCCCACCTGTTTTTTTTACTGTATATATTTAAAAAATATATAACAGCTTTATTGAGGTATAAATCACATACCATACACTTCACGTGTTTAAAGTGTTCAATTCTAGTATATTCACAGAGCTCTGTGACCCTCACCACAATCAGTTTTAGAACATTTCATCACCCCCCCGCAAAAAAACCCATACCCACTAGCATTCACTCCCCATTTCCCCAGCCCCTGGAAACTGGCAGTCTATTGTCTAAAGATTTGCCCATTCTGGACATTTCATATAAATGAAATCATACAGTACATGGCCTTTTGTGTCTGGCGTCTTTCACTGAGCATCATTTTCCAGGTTCATCCACATTGTAGCATGAATCTGTATGTACTTCATTCCTTTTTATGGCTGAATAATATTCCATTATATGGATATACCACATTGTGTTTATCCATCATCCATTATGGACATTTGATTTGTTTCCACCTTTTGGTTATTGTGAATAATGCTGCTGTGAACCATCACATACAAGTTGTTGTGTGGACATATGTTTTTAATTTTCTTGGGACTATACCTAGGAGTGGAATTGCTGGATTATATGGTGACCGTGTTTAGCATTTTGAGGAACTGCCAGACTTTTTCAAAGCAACTGTACCACTTTACATTCCCACCAGTACTGTATGAGGGTAGTTGTAGTTCTTCAGTTTGCCTTTTCCACTCCAGGACATGTTGTGGTCACATAAGTCATGCATACAGATCTGCTACATTCTTTTTTTTTTTTTAATTTTATTTTTATTTTTATTTATTTTTGGCTGCGTTGGGTCTTTGTTGCTGAGTGCGGGCCTTCTCTAGTTGCAGCGGGCTACTCTCTGTTGCAGTGCACAGGCTTCTCATTGCAGTGGCTTCTCTTGTTGTGGAGCATGGGTTCTAGGCACACGGGCTTCAGTAGTTGTGGATCGCGGGCTCTAGAGCACAGGCTCAGTAGTTGTGGCGCACGGGCTTAGTTGCTCTGCGGCATGTGGGATCTTCCTGGGCTAGGGCTCGAACCCGTGTCCCCTGCACTGGCAGGCAGATTCTTAGCCACTGTGCCACCAGGGAAGCCCTGCCACATTCTTTTTAATCACTTTTGTATGGATTTATCACTTATTTAGCCAGGTTCTTACCAAAGGACATCTAGGTTGTCTATAAACTTCCACTATGGATAATAATACTGCAGCCAATGTTCTTTTTTTTTTTGGTAAGGAGTGGATTTATTTATTTATTTATTTGCAGCCAATGTTCTTATACATATATTTATGGATGATTTTTATTTTCTTTCTTTTGATGATTTTAATAATTTTCTCTCTCTCTTTTTTTTTTTTCTTTTTTGGCCAAGCCACGGAGCTTGTGGGATCTTAGTTTCCCGACCAGGGATCGAACCCAGGCCCGCAACAGTGAGAGTGCAGAGCCCTAGCCACTGGACCGCCAGGGAATTCCCCTCAGTCTTTTTTTTTTTTTTTTTTTAAGGTATAGGTGATACTTTATTTCTTAAGCTAAGTGGTGGGCTCACGGGTGTTAGTATCCCTTTTTTGTATGTGCTAAATATTTCATAATAGGGACTTCCCTGGTGGTCCAGTGGCTACGACTCCACGCTCCCAATGCAGGGGGCCCGGGTTCGATCCCTGGTCAGGGAACTAGATCCCACATACATGCCGCAACTAAAGAACCCGCATGCTGCAACTAAGACCTGGCGCAGCCAAAATAAATAAATAAATATTTAAAAAATATTTCATAATACATTTAAAAATTTTTGTAAAAGGTATAAGTGTGATGACTGCTAAAACATGGATGAACCTTGAAAACATAAGTGAGAGAAGCCAGACACAAAACACCACATATTGTGTGACTCCATTTATGTGAAGTGTCCAAAATAGGCAAATCTGTAGAGACAGAGAGTAGATTAGTGGTTGCCAAGGGCTGAAGGGGAAGGGAAAATGGGGAGTGACTGCTGATGGGTATGGACTTTCTTTTTTGGGGCAATGAAAATGTTCTAAAATTGACTGCAATGATGGTTGCACACTCTGAATGTACTAAAAGCTGCTGCACTGTACACTTTAAAAGGGTGAACGTGGGCTTCCCTGGTGGCGCAGTGGTTAAGAATCCGCCTGCCAATGCAGGGGACACGGGTTCGAGCCCTGGCCCAGGAAAATCCCACATGCTGCGGAGCAACTAAGCCCGTGTGCCACAACTACTGAGCCTGCACCCTAGAGCTGTGAGCCACAACTACTGAGCCCGTGCGCCACAACTACTGAAGCCCGTGCGCCTAGAGCCCATGCTATGCAACAATAGAAGCCACTGCAATGAGAAGCCCGTGCTCCACAACAGAGTAGCCCCCACTCGCCGCAACTAGAGAAAGCCTGCGTGTAGCAACGAAGACCCAACACAGCCAAAAATAAATAAATAATTTGTTTTAAAATTGTATTAAAAAAAATAAAATTAAAATAAAAGGATGAATGTTACGGTATGTGAATTCTATCTCAATGAAGCTGTTAGTTACAAGATTGTGTGAGGCAAAACAGTGGGAATCACAGGTGAAAAGTGCCAGGTGTGTTGCTGTGGTGGAGGATTCCCTGCAGGGCCTCACCCATGGCAGGCTCCCAGGCTGGTCCCACCCTGCGGGTCTTTCTGACTCTCTGCAGGTGCCCAGGGGGGCTCAGTGGCCCGGACACTCCTGGAAGATGGGACATTCAGGGTCCGAGTGGTGACCCGGGACCCTGGGCAGAGGGCAGCGAAGAAGCTGAGGCTGCAAGGTGCAGAAGTAGTGCAGGGAGACCAGGATGATGAGGCCAGCATGGAGCTGGCCCTGATCGGGGCTCACGCCACCTTCATCGTGACCAACTACTGGGAGAACTGCAGCCAGGAGCAGGAGGTCAAGCAGGTAAGGGCAGGCGGGAGGGCGTGGGGAAGCCAGGGCAGGAGCAGGCCATCTTCAAAGGCGCTCCCAGGTCTCTACTTGCCCTTGCGGGGCAGCTCCAACTTGCCAGAGAAGGGCTGACCCCTACCTGACCACTGACACTGCAGGCCTTTCCCCTCCTCTTCTATGCAGCCCTCCTAGACTTTGATGAGGGCAGAAGGTGGCCGCTTCCTCATCCGATGACTTCTTTTAGACATCATTCATGTACCATACTGTTCACCCTTTTGATTTTAAAGCTTTTATTTTATTACTATTTTTAAAGTATTTATTTATTTATTTTTGGCTGCGTCAGGTCTTAGTTGTGGCACGCGGCATATTTTGTTGCAGCACGTGGGCTTCTCTCTAGTTCTGGTTCACCGGCTCAGTAGTTGAGGCACGGGCTTAGTTGCTCCGCGACATGTGGGATCTTAGTTCCCCAACCAGGCATCGAACCCGCATCCCCTGCATTGGAAGGCTCATTCTTAACCACTGGATCACCAGGGAAGTCCCTGTTCCCCCTTTTAAAGTGTACAATTCAGTGGTTTTTAACATATTCACAAAGTTGTGCAGCCATTATCACTACCTAATTCCAGAACATTTCATTACCCCAAAAGAAACACCATACCTGGTAGCGGTCACTCCCCATTCCCCGCTTCCTCAGCCCCAGGCAACCACAATCTGCTTTGTGTCATCCAGTGACTTTTACACTTTCTAAAAAACTCTATTGACCCATAATTTTCTTAAAATCAAATGTAGGGACTTCCCTGGTGGTGCAGTGGTTAAGAATCTGCCTGCCAATGCAGGGAACATGGGTTTGATCCTTGGTCCAGGAAGATCCCACATGCCACAGAGCAACTAAGCCCGTGCACCACGACTACTGAGCCTGCACTCTAGAGCCCCCGAGCACAACTACTGAGCCCGTGTGCCACAATTACTGAAGCCCATGCGCCTAGAGCCCGTGCTCCACAACAAGAGGAGCCACCGCAATGAGAAGCCTGTGCACCACAATGAAGAGTAGCCCCCGCTCTCTGCAACTAGAGAAAGCCCACACACAGCAGCGAAGACCCAGTGCAGCCAAAAATAAATAAATAAAAGTAAACTTTTTAATTGTACAATTTAATGAAATTTGAAAATAAATAAATATACCCATGTAACTACCATTCTAATCAAAATATAATACATCTCCATCATTCCGAAAAGTCCTCCATGTCCCCTTTCAGATGTTTTCTGTTTCTCTTTATTCTGTTTTCCACCCAGCTTCTCTCTGGTTGGGTGGTTATTGAGTCTAGGTGGTGGGGGGAGGGATGTGAGACAAACATGCATCTTTTTAAAGTCTCTTGGAAGGTGGGGACACTTGCTGTGGGCCTGTCACGTAGCAGGCACTCAGGTACTTGTGGGAGGTATGACTGGTGCCACAGCAAAGGCACTGGGCTGAGACCCGTGCCTGTCGGCTTTCAGTCCCGCCTCATCCACAGCTCCCCACCGTTGCGGCTGTAGACATGACTTCCCTGCGCTGGTCTGTCTTTCCTCCTGTGTACAATAAAGGGAGACTGGACCGGACCACTGGTCTCCAAACTTGTTTTTAGCCCTGAGCCTTTCTTCAGTTACAGTCTTACATGGAAGCCCATCTCAGAGAGTGGACAGAGACAGCTTTTCTGGTGCACGCAGATCTCGTCAACCTGACCTCCTGAGCCATAACAAATGACCCCAAGCCAGGTGGCTTAAAACAACAGGAATTTATTCTCTCCCCCTTCTGGAGGCCAGGAGTCCAACAGCAAGGTGTTGGCCCTGCCCTGTCTGGAGGCTCCAAGGGAGGTTCCAATTCTTGCCTCTTCCAGCGCCCAGTGGTACCAGCTCTCCGTGAGGCAACATCACTCCGGGCTCTGCCTCTGTTTACACAAGGCCTCTCCTCTTCTCTGTGTCTCCTCTTCCATCTCTCATAAGGACACTCGTCATTGGGTTGAGGGCCCACGAGGATAATCCAGGATGATCTTGTCTCAAGTTCCTTAACAAAAATATCTGCAGAAACTTTTTTCCAAATGATGTGGCATTCACAGGTTCTGGGGTTTGGGACATGGACATATCTTTTGGGAGGCCACCATCCAGCACACTACACAGCCTTGTGCAGCAGGTCGTGTTTCTGTCCCCATTTAACCGACAAGGCCAAAACAGTTAGACCCCTTGTCTTGGATGGCACAGCCAGTGTGCTGCAGAGCTGGTCTGGAGCCCAGGTGGTTTGTGTTGTGTGCTTAACTGCTGAGCCGTAGCACTTCCCTAGGGGATGGTTGGGGCTCTCCCAGGAAGACGGCCCAGCATGGGGACAAGATGCTTTCTGAGAGCAGGCAGAGGCAGAAGCCTCTGTGCGTACCCTCCCACATGGCACACGGTGGGCTGTGGTCCAGCACACTGGAAGGTGGAACGACCCAGATGATCTAGAGAAGGGGCGCTAAGGCTATGCGAGTGGTGAGAAGCTTATAATCCCGTGGTAGAGCGTGTGGTGCCATGTGAGCCACACACGGAAGAGGGAGCCTTATCAGAGGGCTCTTGGCACCGGGCACAGTGGCCTCTGGGGTGGGAGAGCCAGTGCCGTGATGGGGACACACATCCTCCCTCTGAGCTTTGTGGTTTCTCCTTCCCTGCCCACCAGGGAAAGCTGCTGGCCGATCTGGCTAAGCGCCTGGGCCTGCACTACGTGGTCTACAGTGGCCTGGAGAACATCAAGAAGGTGACAGCAGGGAGACTGGCAGCGGGACACTTTGACGGCAAAGGGGAGGTGGAGGAATATTTCCGGGACATTGGCGTCCCCATGACCAGTGTGCGGCTGCCCTGTTATTTCGAGAACCTCCTCTCCTGCTTCCTGCCCCAGAAAGCCCCAGATGGAAAGAGCTACTTGCTGAGTGAGTGCCCTCCCCACTTCCTCGGTTGTCTCCTCTCACCGTGTGGAGCCGTGGTGGCCCACTGGACTTGTCCTCAGAGGGCTCTGGGTCCAAGCTCTGGCTCGCTCACGTTAGGCTGTGACTGCGAGCAACACATGTGACCATGCTGGGCCTCTGCGTCCTGTCCCGTGAGATGGGCATGACTCGGACTTCCCTGGGGCCATGGGAAAATCTGCCGAGTCTGGGGATGCAGTGCTTTGTTTGTCGGAGAGCTTTACGGAGAGAGTGTGCTTATCGTTACTGCCTCATAAATAAGGAGAGGATTTGGACGGTGAGGTCCAATGGTCGATTTCCCGAAATAGGAAAGCACTTTCTTCTCAACATCTGTTTGCAAATCTGTAAACAGCTTCGAGGGAACCATGTTTTCTGTTTCCTGTGTCCTGCCGGCGGGGCAGTGGGTTAATGCAGGTGGCTCAGCAGGTGGAGCAGGAGGGGTCTGAGCCCTCCCAGCCCCTCACCTCTGCGTGAACGCCGCTCACCCTCGCTTGGGTCTCACCTGCTGGTGAGCAGTCTTGTCCTTCTGTTGGCACACCGGTTTGCAAAGCCATAATCAGAGATTTGCAAAGCCATAATCAGATTCACCTGTGTTCTGTCTGTAAGTTGGAACAGGCTCCACCCCGGCAGGCTCCCTGGCCCATCTGAATGGGCAGCCACGGAAATTTTATAGGGCAGGGCCTGAGCGCTCCAGGTGCCTCATCAGGACACAGCTCTGCCTCTCCATCCCCAAGACCACACCTTGGCAGGTGGAGTCACTCGTTAATTTAACATGTTTATCAGCACCCGTCATGCTGCTCTGGGGTCAGCCCTGGCCTCAGCTGATCGAGGATTCCTGCCGGTGGAGATGGTGTTTGGAGCACCCCCCACCACAGGCGTCCCTATCAGGGATTCGGGTCTGACGAAGTGTACGGGGGCCTGAACCCTGGGAGCTCCTGTTCTCAGAGGTGCCTATCAAAGCCTTCCTCTCCTTCCCCTTGTTCCCGTCTCAGGCCTGAGAGGGGCGGCAGGCCCAGGGTTCTCCCCACCTTGGGAAGAGCACAGCCAGGCTCCCAGGGTTTGAATGGCCTGCCAGGTGGCACAGCTCGATCGTGTCCCATTTCCTGACTCATTTCTCCTGCTGACACCGGGGGTGTCTGCCTCGTGCCAGGTGCTGGCTTGTGCACACATCCAGTTGACTGGCCGGTGGGGACCGACCCCTCAGAGACGCGTGCCAGCACGTCCCTCTTTCCCTCCCAGGCTTGCCCATGGGTGACGTGCCCATGGACGGCATGTCTGTGTCCGACCTGGGCCCCGTGGTGCTCAGCCTGCTGAAGATGCCTGAAGACTACGTCGGCCAGAACATCGGGCTCAGCACCTGCAGGCACACGGTGGGGGAGTACGCTGCCCTGCTCTCCAGGCATACCAGGAAGACCGTGCGAGATGCCAAGGTGGAGGGCCCAGGCTCGGGACTTGGCAGCCGCGGTCAGAGGGGCTTTGTGGGCAGAAGGGAAGGGGCATCTAGGGCTGCCCTAGCGCTCTGAGCAGCGTAAAGCCAAATTCATTCTCACTGTGAACGTTTATATTGTGCTGTTCTTAGGAGCCAGGTGTGGCCACTGAGTGAAACTTCTGGTTTTGTCAGTTGATCAAGTGGTAAGGAAGGGTTCCAGGAAGAGGGGACAGTAGGGGCCAAAGCAAGGAGGGAAAACGCAGGGTGTCTTGGGCTCCTCTCGGGGAGGGGAAGGAGGCCGGAGTAGGCCCCATCCTGGTCCCCTTTTCTTGGCCTGGCACAGTCCCCTCCTCCCCTTGCCTACTCTCTCTTCCTGTCCAGAACCCCAGGTGCCTTGTTTCTTGTTTCTCATTATGAAAATCTCGGCTACTCCAAGTCATTAAATGACAAAAACCACCTGTAGAGCGCCCTCAGACCCAAGCAGAGTAATGATGGGGGAGAGGCTAGGGCAGGACGGGCCAGTAAGACCTTGGACTCAGATCTTGCTCCCAGCCCTTAACACCCACCCGTGTGTGACTGGAGGCCCAGCCCCTGACCCCTCTCTGCCTCAGTTTCCTCATCTGTAAAGTGGGTGTATGGAGAGTATCCCCCTCCTCGGGCTGCTGTGAGGATTGAATGGAACAATTGCTGTAAACGCTCCCTTGGCACAATGAACGCACTAGAAAACATGCACTAAATGGTTGCATATTACTCTCTAAACAAAGAAAGCCTGAGGCAGTCATGGAGGATTTGGAAGCTGAGGAGTTAAGATTCAGTTCGGTCAGGAAAGGGGAACACCTTTGGTTTTTTGAGCAAGAAGTGACGTAAGCATAGTTCTGATTTGGAAAGGACTGAGAAGTTTTCATCTCGTCATCTTGGAAGAACAGGATTTAAATTGCCCTAGAACAGTGGTTTTTGACGTTTCATCTTTCTAATAGACTGGTTTTCAGGTGAACTTAGCGGGGACCAGGGTAGGAACCGAGGTGTCAACAGCGTGGTCAAGGTACTGCAGATGCCGATCGACCCTAAGAGACTCCCCTCTGCTTCCAGATAAGCCCCGAGGACTACGAGAAGCTTGGCTTCCCCAGCGCCCAGGACCTGGCCAATATGTTCCGTTTCTATGCCCTGAAACCTGACCGCAACATCGAACTGAGCCTGAGGCTCAACCCCAAGGCCAGGACGCTGGACCAGTGGCTGGAGCAGCACAAAGGGGACTTTGCAGGACTGTGACCCTGCCCACCTCTCAACCCCATCTGTGGGGACGGGAGGTATAGTCACAGTGATCCTTTCTTGTGTTACAAGAAAGTTTATTTTTTAAATAAAGGCCATTGTTCTCACAGATGGCTTCCAAAAGAAAAGTGGTTTCAGGGACTGGGGTTGGGGCGGCAGCTGCCTGAGGACATGAAAGTTCCAACAGGAAGCATAAAGTGGTGGGGGGCCCAGTCAAGTGGGGGGGGCTGAGAGGACCCCCCTACCCCCGCCAGCCAGGAGCAACATTTGACACCCCTGCACACACGCCGTTCCTCTCCAGAACGTGAGTGCGGCCACCCACGTGTTCCTTCTTTGAGTTTTAGGGCAGGAAGACCGGCCCCTTCTCCCTCTCTCTTTTCCTGTCTCCTGGGCCCCCGGGTGCAGAGGCCTCGAGATGTGGGTGATCGCAAAACAGGCTGGAAAGAAACCCTTGAAGGAACGTGGCAGTTCTGTGGACCCCAGGTCATATAAGACTTGGACACTGCTGAGAAAAGGTGACACCACCCGCAGCAAAGGCTGGGAAGGGAAACCAGGGAAATAACCACCCAGCCCTACTTGGTGGGTTGAGCTCCCCAGGCATTTGGACCGTTTCCCTCTCCTGCTCGCTTTAGAGAAGAGAAATGAAGGCCCAGAGGACACAGCCGGCGGACTGACCAGTGTCTCCGTGGACTTGTGAAACCTCCACCAGCATCTGTACTACCCTGCCTCAGCCTCAGGACCCGCAGAGGCATTGAAAGGGGAGCAGGGCAGCCAAACTCATTCGATCTGTTCATTAACTGAGTCACTGAAAAAGCACTTCTTTGACAACCTACCAGTGTAAGCTGGGCCCTAAATACAATGTTCACCAGAAAAGTATGTGCCCTGCCTTGAGCCTGGTTTAGCAAGAGAGCCAGATACAAATCTGCAGAATGACTGCAGATTGACATAGGGCTGCAGAGAGCAGGAGGAATGAGGAACACTGGAGGAGGGGCCCACTTTAGTGGGACAGGGACAGCTTGCAGTCTGAGGGGAACAGCCTCCCAGGCAGGGTAGGAGGAAAAGGACATGATGACATGGGCTTCCAAGCCCACCCATATCAGCAAGAGAACATGAGAGGTCATCTGTGTCCAGCCCTGTGATGCCCAAGTCCCCCAGGCCCCTGCGTGGGAAACTCACCTGCTGGGGCTGTGACTCACCGTGCCAAGATCCTGGAGCAGCCCTTGGCCAGTACCAAGCCTGGGTAGAGCCCACTGTGCCAGGTCCAGGTCCAGGGCGAACTGCAGGGAGCTGATGCCAGGCTCCAGCTGCTCCTCATCCACAAGCAGGCCATGGACACGTCGCCGAGCCTCTTGGGTCTGTTTGCTCACCCGGTGCCCCCTGGCCAGGCTGTTGTGAAGGCAACGTGAGGGCATTTGTGCAAAGCAGTGTCTGGGCTCACATGGTCAGGCCTGTGAGCCTCCAATGCCTTCCCTTGTCCACACTCCAAACATTTCAGCAAATGCTCACACCATCTACCTCTCCTCCTCTCGATCCCCAGAGGCTCAGGGACCTGGAGATACTCTTTTGTATTTTTAAATACCTCACCTCACACTCCAGCCCCACCTCGGGCTGCAAAGTTGTCTGGAGACACGTCTCAGGATCCAGCTGTGGGAATAAGCCAAATCCAGTCTAGGCCTTGAGTGGGGCTTGATTCTACAGATATTGCCCCGCCACCTTCTGACCACCTGAGGGGAGGACGCCTCAGTACAGCAATGAAGATGTCTCGCTAGAAAGAAAATCCACTTTTCCCTTTCAAAGTCTAGGCTTCTGTTTTCAGAAGACAGGCCACGAGTGGGACTTCGGTTGGCTTCTCCAGGAAGAAAACCTAAGCTATCACGAGAGAAACCATCTAGCTCCCCACCGCCATACCCCGGGGTCTAGGATCCTTCCAGGCCCATACTGAGTCCACAGAAGGCACTTGACAAACTTCTGTTCAATGAAGGACAAGTTTGGAAATTGGCAGGAAGTCACTGAGCCCCTTTCTCACCCAACAGGTATTCCCAGCCTCTTCACCCAACCCAGCAGTGCCCTCACACCTCAACCTGCTCAGCCCAGAACCCAGAGTGGGGCAGAGCTATATGCTCGGGGCCCACTCCAGCCACGACAGCACTTGGGCTTTTGTGAGACAGCCCGGACTAACACTGCAACACAAAAATATACCTGTATATTCCTCTGAAAATAATGGAGGGAAAAAAAAATCTAGTGAGGGAGGTGGTGACCTGTAGGGACCTAAGTAGGCCACACTGCACGTCTCTCAAATAGCAGGCTGCCAAAGAAAAAGCTATATGCCGAACCCTAGAACATTCGTCAGATCAGCACCCTCCCCTCTCTGGGATCTGGGCTGGAGAGGGTCAGCGCCTGTCAGAGCGCCACCGTCGCTTGGCGCACGTGACTCCAAGGACTAGGACAGCCACCTCCAGCCGCCCCAGGAAGGCCAGCAGAGACGTGGGGTGGCCTGACTGGCAGGTGACCACCAGTAACCCCCTGCTGGGCCACCTGCAGAAAGCTGTCTGAACTCTTTCAAAGAAGAAATGACGACAATTTAGGTTTTAAATATCTCTTTGTAGTAGATAATCTTATTTACATTGATACAGAATCATTTTACATTCCTAGAGCAGACACTAGTAGATGCTTTATTTTAGTAAATTATGAAGGAAAACAAAAAGGGAACTAATCAGAAGTGTTCTCCATTAACCTGTCTTACCACAGCAGGGGGATCTGGAAACACAATGGAACCCACACATCCTACGAGCCAAGGCTGGGGAAACAGTGTTTTGCTCTGGCTGGATGGTGGAGAACCTTCAACTGCTGAGACTGTGCTCTCCTTTTCTAAACAAACGTTTATCAGGAAAAGACGATGATTCTTAGCACTGAATAATTTAAACACACTTCTGAAACAGAGGTCAGCTGTGAGTGGTGAGAACCAAGGCCCTGGCAGGCAGCAGGGCAGGGCTCCGGGTTAAGAGGCCGTTAGTCGGCCCCAGGCCACGGCTGGCTGTGGTCCAGCAGAAGGGCAGGAGCTCCACTCACACCCGGCTTAGAACAACAGAACTCAACTGTCAGGGGACAAGGGGCCACCTCAAGTGGGGTGGGAGGAAGGACTATCCATCCTGACAGAGATCATGGCCCATGTGATCAAGAGTAGCATCTCCAGGGACTGTCTTCATATGTGTCACCCCGGGCCCCCAAGGCCCCCATGTTTCAGCTGCTTGGTACCTTTCGGAATTAAAACAAACTCTAGCAGGGGATGCCCCTGCTGAGGGGTGGATGACACAAGTGGGGCGTGCATGCCCCAGGTTCCTGGAAAAGACAACCCTGTCAGGAAAGACTCATTCTGGAACCTCCCAGAGGTTTGCTGAGAGGGAAATTACTCACTTCACAACTCGGTGCAGCTTAAGGCTTCATTTTTAAGCTATAAGCACGGCCTTTAATTCTTTAACCACATTTGATTCCAAATCAGAGTTTTAGCTCTGCAAGAAATGTCCAGCTGTCTGACTCTGCTGGAGCCAGAAGAGGCCAAGTTACCTACCCACAGATAGGAAATTACCAGCCCTGAGACCTGCCATGCCTTACTGCCCAGGGGCTGTCCACCATGACCCTTCCATGGAGAGGTGCATTGTCACATGATTTTGCTGCTTCCAAGGTGGTCCAGAGGGCCTCTGCAGGCAGGGGCTCGGTGCTGCTGTGTGGAATCCTCCTGCATCTGAGATGCCCTGGCCACAAGGAGGGGCTGCTGCTCCCGGCCTAGTTTCCGGTGGACCGTTTTCCTGAGCCAAGACACAAACAGTTACATTTCACTGGCATCGCAGGAAGAACACGCCCTGTTGGTGAGCTTCTGTCATCCCTGAGAAGGAGCTGCACCAGGAGCCCCAGCCACCAGGGACCAGCACAATTAAAAAGTGAGCCCCGAGACACCACAGTGAGCAAGCAGGACTCCTGGCAGTGCCCCCCACCTCAGCCCTAACCAAGGTTGACACCTCCCCGCACCTCCCAGGCACGACAGGGCGGGGACTGGGGAGATCTGAGTTCTAGGCCTGGCTCTGCTATGACTTGCCCTCTGTGACCGTGGGCAACCTGGTCCTCACCACAGCAGGACGCAGAGCCCCCAGGAGCTGGTGGAAGGAGGGCTGGGAGGCAGCAACCTCTCCAGGAAGTGGAGCCGCAGAAGCGGCTACTATCTGTGGTTCGGCCCTGCACTACCGGCTGACTCCCCACGGGCTGAGGCTTGGCTCTGAGGGGAGCCAGACACACCACACCTGAGACTGGAACCTCTTCAACTGGGTGTGGGGGGATGATACTGGTTAAAGTGACAGAAAACAGATTAGTTCACAGAGGGGAACGAAAAGGGGAGGAACCTCAGGGGTTTTCCTACCTCGGCTGGGATATCAGGAGGTAAACATTTTCTTAAGTTTGGAAAGGAGTCCCTCCTTGTCCTCCCCAGCCTCAGGCCTAGCCTTGCCTCCTGCGGAGCTATCCATGGTGCTGCCACCTGGGCACAAACAGCAGAGAGAACTGGGGTCAAGGGCGCACACCTCCATGTGTCCCATCCCAGGTCCCGCCTGGCTACCCAGGGCTCGCCACTGAAGGAGCCACCAAGCGCCACCCGGAGAGGGGGCTGCACCCCGATTGGCCAGGGCTGCCCTGCCTGTCAGATGACTCAGCACTTCGGAGCATCCCAACTGCTCCTCGAGTCACTGGCCCTTGAAAGGAAGACAAGAAATAGAAAGGGACAAAAAGGAGCTGTCTCTACCTTAACAACTGTAATAGAAATAGAGCCAAGTGCCAGATGTCTTCTGGGCCAGGCCACACGGCATCCACATTAGCTCGTTCAATCCTTAGGCTAACCTTACAGGTAAATTCCACAGATGAAAAAACCAAAAACCAGAGGCACAAAGGGGTTAGGTGGCATGCCCAAGGTCACAGAGCCGGTAAGCAGGCAGGAGGCCCGAGATGAGACACAAGCAGTCAGACGCCAAAGTCCAGGCTCTCACTCACCGGCTCTGAGAAGTGAAGAACATGCACCAAGACCAACCGACCAGCTTCCACAGCCTGTCGGTGCACACAAACCGTCTCTGGGACACCTGGGGATCCCAGGACATGCACACTTCTCATCTGTGACAATGGCAGCCAAGGACCCTGTCTGTCACTGGGCAAGCATCTGGCTCCAAATGATCCAGATAAAGGGAAGCTGACCTGCTGTTTCTTGAGGGCCCACTGAGAGCAGCTCTGCTGCACTAACACATCGTTTTAAAGACCTGCCAGGCACGAGGCAGAGGGCCAACTTGTTATAAGCTGGACTGTACTCAATATTTTTCATTGGGCTAGGAGAATTAGCACATCTCAACATGCTAGGAGATGTACATCAAGTACAGCGCGTAGAGGGTACAAAATGGTCACGTCTCCAAGATCTCAGTCTTTGTTGGTGAGAGGCCCAAAGCTCTGGGCCACAGGCCCCCAGCAGGGGTGGGGCAGGTTGTCCTGGGTACAGCCCCCTGGGCCGTCCTCTGGACCTGATGTGCTCTCCTAAGTCAGGAATGTCCTCAGAGAGATAGCGGTGGCCCCAAACAAGAATGTGCTGACAGAGGTCTGAGCAACCACAAAAGCCTGATGCTCAGGGCTCCCCAGGTGAGGACCCGGGCACTGCACAATCACGGCGGCAGGCCCCTGTGAGAGGCATCCATGGCCGCAGGTTACAAGGCCAGGTGTGCCCTCCTTCAGTCCTTCACGTCCCCTTTTCTTACATAAAGACTTAAGTAACAATAAAGGACTCTCCTAACACAAAGGAATCCACAAACCAGAAATTTCCTGGGCCTCCTCGGACAAGGCAAGGCAAGGCAAAAGTATTGAATTTTGTTATGTCCTTGGTGAGGGGACAGCAAGTCTGTGTGTGTGTGCACGTGTGTGTGTGTCTCACACTATGAGTTACTGCTGCTGATGGA
>NW_020174705.1:3791972-3801059 GCF_003031525.2 Neophocaena asiaeorientalis asiaeorientalis | reverse complement strand
TTTTTTGCGGTACACGGGCCTCTCACTGTTGTGGCCTCTCCCACAGGGCCCGGACGCACAGGCCCAGTGGCCATGGCCCACGGGCCCAGCCGCTCCACGGCATGCGGGATCCTCCCGGACCGGGGCACGAACCCGCGTCCCCTGCATCAGCAGGCGGACCCTCAACCACTGCACCACCAGGGAAGCCCTGATGGAGCTTTTAACATGTGCCAGGTATTGTGCCAAATGCTTTATCCACATGATCTTATTTAGTCACAGAAGAACCCTATGAGGTAGATACTACTATTATCCCTAATTTATAGATGAGGCAACTGAGGCTCAGAAGTGAAGAAATTTGCCTAAGGCTTTATAGCTAAAAATGGCAGAGCTGGGACCTGAATCATTTGATAGCAGAACCCAAGCTCTTAACTATTAGTCACAATGGGGCACAGAAACACTCAGTGACCACCATCACCCCCACCCCCACTCTGCTGTCCCTGTAGTCATGCCCCGGGGCCACAGCGTTTGGCCAAAGTCTAGGAGAGCCAGAATAAATACCTAGTTAGCGGGTTAATGATTCAAAACCAAAAAATAAAACAGAACACAGACACACCTGGAAATTCTCACCCCCTGCCACCAGAACACATTCTTATCTCTCTCTATTTTAAATGTGGGCTCCTTCAGGAATAAGGCTTACTGACAGGGACATCAAAGGATTTAAACACTGAATTTAAAATTCTGAACCGCAAGTCAGGGATAAACTGTGAGCCTCTGCACACGGATGATGCAGTCTATACCTACATCACTTTTCTGGCCCATGGGAGGAGGGACGTGTCCTTATAGGATGTCCTGAGCACTCAGGTGCCTTCTGGTCTCATTACAGGATACAAGCTGGCACATGATTCCTGCACTTAGGATAAACAGGAAATGCCCACGATCCCTCCAGCTGCACAGGCACTGCATGAGCGTTTCCAGTCCGCACCTTCAGGAGGTGACCAGGGCGGAGGGGCTGCTCAGCCAACCTCAGGCAGAGGTCGGACCCGAGGCACAGGACTCCTCTATCAGACCACACGCAGCTTGCCCGAGCAGGGGTTACATTTCCATCCCTCAGAAGGAAAATGAATTCAGATAAACTCAGCTAACAGGCGCTGTGCACGTGCAGGGGATTCAAAGAGGACACGCTCCCAGCCTACAGGCAGCGATTCCCAGTCATAAGTGTTTGATGGCTCTTTACAAAATGAAGAATAACCAGGTAACATTCATTCTGGGAATGTGTACCACCTTTCTCCACAGTCACGAACCCCTAGTGTTATAAGCAAGGTCTAACACTTATCTGGGGGTTCAGTGCTTGCCCTGTCCTCCCCACTCACACTGTAAGCTGGATGGGGCAGGGACCCTGTCTCTCTGTGCATTGCTTATCACGTGGCAAATGCTCAATGACCATCTGTGAGAAGAAACAGAGAAGCCAACAGGACTCCAGGATGACTTCTGAGGACTGGACCCACCCTACAGGTAGAGGTGCGGGTCTACACTCACAGCCTGACTCCCTGAGCCGTCTACACGCACAGACTGAGCCAGTGGAGCACCCCTTGTTCCACTAAAATGTCTCTTCCCTCATCTTCCTCTTGCTTCCACCCTGCCTAGATAAAGGGGCTCTATAGTCAACTGTCAGCTTGTCAGAGAAGAGAACGCAGTGGGATCCCCAAATAATGAGCTATAGAACAGGCTCCTACACGACAGCTAAGTGTACGTATGTGGGTTGTCACAGGAATTAATGATGATCCAGAAACACAAACAATGAGCCACACTGTCTCTAAACCCAAAAGGCCACGTGGTACCTCAGAGCACCCCAGGCGCCCGAGAGCACTAAGGGTCCCAAGCTCACTACGGTCTTCTGCTTCACAGGCTGGGAATGAAGCCAGGGTCAGACATTAAGGTTTTCAGCAGGGGCTTTAGGGAACAAAAGTAAACAAGGGATACTAAACCCACCAAAAACTTTAGGTCAGTTTCCTACATAACTGTAACTATTCCAAATGCCTTCCCGTAATGAAAGCAACGACACCCAGGAATCCGTTTGTATTTGCAGTGACAGCCTCCGATGACTATCTCACTTAGAGGATATTAAGAAATGACACTTTAGCCCAAGAACCACTGATGACTGCAAGCAACTGCTTCTAGTAAAACTTTAATAAAAGAGATTCAGGCTCTACTTAAATAAATAGGAATCACCTTAAGGAAGTTGACAGGAGGGGAATTTTGTACACTGGTGTGTTTTCACACGTGGACTGCAAAGGTAACTTTCTTCACAGTGTTAACAAGAGGCTTAACCACACCCAGGTAGCAGACTGACTGACAATGCATTCTTTGAAGCCATTACTAAGATTCTTAAGTGCCTTTTTTTTTTTTTTTTTCTTAAATGCCTTTTAAAGAATTATGTCTGGCAGCCAAATTTCCCACTGGAATACAATTCTGAAATGACAACAGAAGTGGAAAAAATAATAATTCGGCATACTCATTTTACTTTATAAACACTTTTCACAAATGCATCCAATGCCTATGTTAAAGTTATGCTATACTCAGCAAAATTATGTCAATAAACATTTAAAGGAAGAACTGGCAAAGTGCCTGGCACACAGGAGCGTCCCAATAAATCCTGGCTGAACAAGGGGACAGGGAATGAGCTAACAGGACAAAGAACCATGAAAGTAATGACAGTTCTAAGAACACTCATAAGCTGACTACATGATCAACTCCCAATTTAAGCTCTCAGAAAGAGACTGAAGACAACAACTGGTGACAACTAATACCTGACATTCAAATATAGTGAACAAGGCCCAGGTGGACCTCAAGTTCCCAATGTGGGAGGGGGCACAGCTGAGAACTGGCTGCAGAACAAATCTCACATGCTCCATGACTGCGGAAATATTTGGGACTCAGGAAGAAGCTAGAGGTGCCTAAGTAGAGTGACATGGAACAACTATTCCCACTTCCTTTTAGTTCAAGGGATATTAACAGAAAATATGAAAAAAGTCTATGAACCAAACCACTAAAATAAGTGCCCCCTTGGTGCCTAGTTGGCCATAGACAAGATTTGTGGCAGCTGCTTTTTCACGGAGGACTTGGTCCCCTGGACTTAACAGGAACTCAGGGGACCTCCCTGGCAGTCCAGGGGTTGAGACTCCACGCTTCCAATGCAGGGGGTGCAGGTTCGATCCCTGGTCTGGTAACTCAGAACCCACATGCCACGTGGCACAGCCAAAAAAACACAAAAAACAGGAGCTCAGCCAAGTCCACGCAAAGGCTATTGCTGCTGGGACCCCCACCCCTATCCCGGGGCTGCAAGACCAAGCCCCCACTCCCCGCTCCGATCACCTGCTCTGAATGACCATACACTGATCTAATGCCATTCAAGCTCTGAGAAGGTGAGAGGCAGATCCAGGACCCAGACAAAAACAAAATGATGCAACGAGGAAGCAACATGTAGGGCAGCTGAAGCCAATTCACCCTTGGCACAGCCTGTCCTGGCCCCAGCAGAGGCCCAACCGACAGAGAACAGCGTTTTCTCAGCAGAACAGCCCCATCCCATGGGAGGAGGGCTGTGCCTGAGGTTCCCGTGGCCAAAGCTTCTGCCTGTGGGCATTTTGGTATCAAATCACCAATATTTAACTCCACTCTACAGAGGGCCTATGATGTTTAAGCTCAGGGTAAATAAGGTGTTTTGTTTTTCATTGACCTAGGAATTCAGAATTTAAGCCTGCTATGAACAGGCAGATTTGGGGTAATGTGACCACGGTCCTTCATTGCTGTAGTAGTTGTTTACAGGACACTCTGAAATCCTGGAGAAGCTTTCTGGGAGAGGAATGCATTAAGCCTCCCAACCCATCTTCTCCTTTAGTGGTTACAAGGTGATCTCAGGTAGGGATGTGCCCAAGGTCACAAGGCAAGTGGCAGAACCAAGGATAGAACTCAGGAGAGCAGCCCTCTGAGACACACAGCTGCTACCTGGCAGGAAGCATCGTGGAACTTGCTAACCTCGGCAAGCAGCACAGGTGCAGAGGAAGGGGGAACAGCTTTACTCTGGAGCGCGGCTGCCCCTGCCGTTCCTAGCCCTCAGCTCCCCTCTTTCTACTCTGCTCTGCCCAAGTGGAAACCCCAACACGCTTCTGAACCATCCACCCTCCGAGGGGCTGGGGGCTCCCACAGGTCGCTGGGCCACCTTACCAGTGCTTGTGTTGGTGACGCCGTTCACTGTCCCCTCCACATCGGTCTCATCCTCAGCGTAGCTCAGAATCAGGCTCTGCTGCCGGCCTGTCAGTCTCCTGTGGACCGAGCACAGTCAGTGTCAGAGTACTTCCTCTGGGCAGCTCTTTAAAGGACGTGGACGTGGCCAGGCCCCATGCAGCATGTGGGAAATGCAAGACCCGCAACCCAGGCACAGGACACACCCTGAATCCAAGAGCCCACGCCCTCAAAGCTTCTGTAAAATAAACCTCCTGAACTACCCTAACTTGTTCTAAACAACTGCCGCTGTGGCTATGCTAAATAGTTTACAGAGGGGAACAAAATGGAAATGATCTAATTAAAGAGAGGGCTGGAAACCCAGTCCTCCCAAGTGGAGTCTGGCATGCCCTGCTCCGGATGCCCACAGCTCCCTGCTTGGACTTTTCTCCCAGACACCGCAGACATCACCCACCACTATCTGGTTATAGGTCTCTCCCACCAGATGGCAGGCAACCTGAGAACAATAATAACAAAATCAACAGCAGGAGCAATAGCTAAGCATTCCCTATGGGTTATTCCTTTAATCTTCCAGCAACTCAACGAGGTCGAGCTTTTGTATTACGTCCACTTTCAGAAGAAGCGCCCGGGCAGGACACACTTGACTTAGAGGGAGAAGTAACCTGCCTAAGCCTCAGCGCTTATGGCAGCAGAGTCACACAGGTCGGGCAGTCGGGCTCAGCGCTGAACCACCATGCCGCTCAGCACCAACTCAGCAGGTGAGAAGCCCTCAAGCGGCTCCTGCCCAGTGCTGAAAGCTGCAGAGATTGGGCGGGCCTCTCCACAGCTGAGCAGCGCTTACTTTGGAACTCTGATCTTGATGTGAATGTAGTGATCTCCATAGCCGTAGCTGTTAATCCGGGGGATGCCTTTCCCGCTCATGCGAATCTTCTGGTCTGACTGAGTCCCAGGGGGAATCTATAAAGAAAGAAAGGAATCTCTGGTTTTCCTTGGTTTCCAGTTGCCCAAATGAAAACATTTCACTACGTGAAGACAATCTTATTCCCAAAAAGAACTCCATTCAGGTTTCTAGACCAAACCCACCAGACACCACATGGAAACTGGCTAAGCCAGGTCCATGCCGAGCAGAGCCTGTGACGGCCTTGAGGGCAGGGAGTCTGGGGCGGCGAGCCCAGAGCAGGAGTGAGGGAGCATGGGGAGCGAGACCTGGGAGGAGGCAGAGCCAACTGGGGCACCACTGAGGCTGCTCCCCGGCCCGGCAGCAGTGGACATGGCCTGGGAGCTCCCTTCCCTGCCAAGTCACACCCAAGGCACAGCCAACACTCCTCCTTCCCCCCCACACCCAGCTTGTCTCCTCGAATCCCCGACAGGCTGGCTGTTCCCAGGTTCCAGCCACTTCTCAGCCATTTCCCGTTTCAGAAAAAAAGAACAAGGAAATACAAGGGTGGCGAGGCCACGCTTGTCCTCTTACCATCACGTTGATGGTCTCGTACAGGCCCTGCGCTCTGGCAGTGCCTCCCAGAATGGCCTGAGCTATGGAAATGAAGAGGTCAGAGTGGATGTCTGCACCGTCCCTCCGGAACACGGGGCTTTTCTGCACCTACAGCCAAGCACGAGAGGGGGTTACGCTCAGAGAAGTTGTTCTGGAGAGCGGGCAACAGACGCATCTCAGCAGCTCAGAGCACAGCATCAGGGAGAGAATGTACTTTCACCAAAGCAACCACGCTCCCAGGCTCTGGGAGTTACAAGGCAGGTTCCTACTTCATTGCAATGCAAGAGTGTCATCTCAGATCAAGCTGTTCAATTGTTGAGGGAAGTAAAAAAGTAAAATCAGCTTCTGAACATTAAAAAAATAAAAATCTGGGCTTCCCTGGTGGCGCAGTGGTTGAGAGTCCGCCTGCCGATGCAGGGGACACGGGTTCGTGCCCCGGTCCGGGAAGATCCCGCATGCCGCGGAGCGGCTAGGCCCGTGAGCCATGGCCGCTGAGCCTGCGCGTCCGGAGCCTGTGCTCCGCAGCGGGAGAGGCCACAACAGTGAGAGGCCTGCGTACCGCAAAAAAAAAAAAAATAAAAAAAATAAAAAAAATAAAAATAAAAATCTTTCTTTATTGGAAAGTATAAAGAAACACAGACTAATACAATCTACAAAGGCGAAAACGGTTTACTTTCCAAAGAGTCATTTGGTACAAACTACCTTCAAGTCAGACTGACAACACTGGAATTATTCTGATTTTATAAGCACTATTTTTTGTGTGTCAAAGACGTTCTTTGCCTTCCAGTGATTTCTTCTTTTTTTCTTCTCTATTATCAGCTGCGAACAATCTGAATTCTCTACCAAGCCTTCCTTATAGATTGGCTTCCAGCCCGCTGCCTTTGCCTTCGATTTCTCAGTCTAGAAGACTCACCCTTTACATTATTTTTTTCTTTGTTTTAAATTATAAAATATTTCACAGATACGTAAACCAGCAAAGTAAATAACACACGGTGTTTCCACAACCCAGCTTAGGTAACAGGACATTAGGACACAGGTGACTTCTCCCCACCTCCAGCTCACCCCTCCAGAGTAACCAGGCCAATTTAGTAGGTATCATTCCTACAAGCATCTGTTTACTTTTCCTACATGTTTACATGTCCCTAAACAATACATAACACCACCTCACGTGGTTTAAAGTTTTACACAGATGACCTCCTTCCCTCGCCCTGCAACCTGCTCTCTCCCTGTTCGTAACTGAGAAGTGCCAGGACATCTCATGCTGACATGTGTAGCGCGAGCCTCCTGCTCTGAGGTGCCCTGGGCCCACAGTGCAGACCACTCACCATTCTCCTCTCCAAGGACAGCAGACTGTTGTCACTGTCTCGCTGTTGTTAACGAGGCTGTCACACACCCTGCCTCTGCGAACTGCACCTCCTTGGGTACACGTCTGGTGGAATCGCTGGCAGAAGGCGCCACCTCCTCTCATGTTTCCCTCACCTCAGAAAAGTGGGTTTGCCCTGCACATTGTACGTAAAACTGTAGCTGTGGCACTGTTTGTCCCTATGAACAATTTGATACATAAATAAAAAATACAAGATGTTTTCTGTATTTTTATGAGTCCAACTTGTAAACACCTCGAGGAAACTTTGTTCTCTCCACATTTAGCACAAAAGCTTGATGCAACACACGTTTAATCACCCTGCCAAAGTGGCCACTGCTCATCTTGGAAACTCAGATGGCCAGACACTCTGTGAAGCTCCTACCTCTCCTATGAGAAGCCTGGGCCGTACCCTCTCCAGGAGAGCAAGGGCCTGACAGAAGCTGTGCAAACAGAGAACCTACCCTGAATGTGATGAAAATTTCTCTTTTTCCTACAGGCATCCTCACAGTCTGGCCATCCTCGACTCCTGTAAGTAAAAACAAAAGTTCAAAAGAGAACGATTATTTTGGGACCTCCCAAGGCATTTTCTATGCTAGATCCATTTACAACCCACCAACTCACTCATTTCTGTTTCCTGTTAACAAGGAATAACACAACTACCGAAGATAGCAACAAGTATAACTTAAAACAAGAATAACTTTCCAAAGGTGCAACATACAATAATTGATAACTGAACAAAAGCCCCTTCTATTCATTTCTTCGGTTTACTGCCAGGTCCACCTAGTATCTCAGTGAGTTTAGAGTCTAATCGGGGAGACAGCTATTAGCCAAATAACAATACTAACAAATGTATCACTACAAACAGAGACGTGTTCTTAGAAAGAAAAGATCACAACTCCAGACAAAGGAACATCTAAGGAACAGGGAGGGTTCCAGAAGGCTCCCCTGGGGAAGTGACACTTGAGCTGGGAGCTCCGGGAGAACAGAGTTAACCTACTGAAAAGAAGGTGGACAGTGAGCTTCAGTCACGGGGAATGGCATATGCAAAGGCTCTGTTCTGGGAGGCAGGGGCTATGTGAAAGTCAGGAAGCTGCAGGGCAGGTAACGAGGGGGAGACTAAAAAGAGCGGAGGCTGAGACCAGCAGGGGCTGGAAGGGGAGGCCATTTCTCGGTCCCTGAGAGTCACTGCAGTGTCTTCAACAGGATGAGAGACATGATCAGACCACACAGTGGAAACACTACCCTAGGAACAGGAGCCAGTTAGGGAGAGCAGGCACAAGCTGGCCCTGGGGGCAGGAGGAGGGGGTGGTGTTGCCTGCTGGGCTGTCAGTGGGGACGACATTGGCCTTGGGACAGAAGATGGAGGAGGTGGGGGAGTCCTTCACACAGAAGCAGAGTGGTCACGTCGGGTTCCATCTCCCCACATGACATGGGTGCAGATTTTAAGGATAACTGGTGCAGTAGAAAACGCAAGGAGGCCCTGGTTCCTCCTCGAGTTTGGGCTCCAGAAACAAGGACACGATGGCCCCGGCTCCCAGCCCCTGTGCGTGGAGGAGCCCCAGACCCACCGGCAGGCACAGGGATCACCACCTTCTTCTTCTGCTTGGCTTCTCCTGCTCCTCTGCACACCACACAAGGAGAGGTGATGATGGAGCCCCGGCCACCACACCTCCGACATGTGGAGCGCATCACGAAAGGGCCTGTATTTATGGTTTCCTGATAAAAAGAAGAAAAATGGGAGCCTTAGACACCGGTAAACCCTGACAGCGAGGTCCTGGGATCACAATGTGCACGAGAAACATTTCACCAAAGATTCACGTGTTGCGTGCACATGCGCTAAAACATACTGCCTAAAGACACAGGTGCAGGAGCTCAAACTGTTAATCTGACTTAGAGCGCACCAACTTCTGAATCCCAAACCACAAACCTGATTATATGAGGCTGAAAAATGAGATGCTGCCTCTCTACAGAAGTTCCCGAAACTCCTGGGAGCTGAGCAAATATGCTTTAAAAA
>NW_020174705.1:3760673-3791935 GCF_003031525.2 Neophocaena asiaeorientalis asiaeorientalis | reverse complement strand
GGGCCCCCCCCCCCATTACAAAAGGGACAGCTGGGAAAGCAGAGAAAGAAAGAGGAAAGTGACGACTGGATGCAACCCCCACCCAGAGCTGCCACTGCCCACTCCAAGGGAGAAGCAGCACTGGCCTCTCTGTCTCCCAGGGCTCCCCACTGTCCCCAGCCCCCATCACAGGTACCCTGGGAGCAAGGAGGCAAGCAGCTCCTCTCACAGGTACTGGTGCTGCTCATGCTCCCACCCAGGGGGTCTCTTCTTCCCCACCCCCCCAGCCCCTCCCACCCCAATCCTCCAGGAGCCTCCCCGGCTCCCAGCCCCTCGCACAGATGGTGGGGCCTTACAATTTGTGGCCACTCCCATCAGCTCCTCACTGGGCACTGGAAATCGGTTACCTTTTTATTTAACCTAACATCCTTGGGGGGGTTTTTTCTTGGTAAATTATCAAATACCTGTTGTTATAGCAAATCAAAGGATACAAACATATATTAAAAAAATTATTAATCTTCCCCCTCATCGTGATTCCCAAGGTGACCAGCTCTTGGTAGCTCAGTTTGAGGTGTTCTTTCCCACAACTCGCTCACTCACTCTCTCTTTCTCTCCGTAAAAAACTTTTTAAGTAAAAATTTTATAATGACAATATATTATACTATCGTTCTGCAACTTGCTTTCCCTTTCATCTTCATGATACATCATGAACATTCCTCCAGACCAATATATATAGATTTCAATTTCCATTTTAATATTTAATTTTTGTTTCGGTGAAGAAAAAAATCTCTTCACATAGATCCTTCTGTTTTGATGTCTTAATTCTTTTTTCTAAGACAGATTCCCAAAGGTGGACTTGCTAGGACAAATATTTATTAAATTTAAAATTTTATGTGCTAGGTACTTCCCTGGTGGTCCAGTGGCTAAGACTCCCAATGCAGGGGGCCCAGGTTCGATCCTTGGTCAGCGAAATAGATCCCGCACGCCGCAACTAAGAGTATGCATACCGCAACTAAAAATCCCGCATGCCACAACTAAGACCCGACGCAGCCAAATAAATAAATAAATAAAAAGATTTTTTAAAAAATACAATACAATTTTATGTGCTATATTTATTTGAAAAGGTCCTATGTGCGTATGGTACAAAATTCTAAAGTAGGGACTTCCCTGGTGGTGCAGGGGTTAAGAATCCCCCTGCCAATGCAGGTTCAAGCCCTGGTCCGGGAAGATCCCACATGCCGCAGAGCAACTAAGCCCGTGCGCCACAACTACTGAAGCCCATGCGCCTAGAGCCCATGCTCTGCAACAAGAGAAGCCACTGCAATGAGAAGCCCATGCACCACAAACAGAAATAGCCCCCGCTCACCGCAACTAGAGAAAGCCCATGTGCAGCAACGAAGACCCAACATAGCCAAAAATAAATAAATCTATTTTTAAAAAAATTCTAAAGTAAAAAATGAAGGTACGGTGAAAAGTTAAATGTCCCCCTCACCCCGGCCCCTAACCATTCCAAGTACCTTCCATAGATGCACAGCTGTAGTGATATACTTGTGTATCCTACTTTTAAGACACACATTTCAAGCCATCCATCTGTGCATTACAAGTTTTCAATAAGCCCAGGTAGCATACCGTGCACACAGTTCTGTGGCTTTTGCTATTTTGTTTTTAACAATTTAATAATCTCAGAGAGCACTCCTCATCAGTGTATTTTTCAGACAACTCACTCCTGGTGGTCACTGAGGCTGTCCAGTCCTTTCTTATTACACACAGGCTCCAAGGGACACCCTGTACATGTGCTATTTTCCAGGTGTGATCTATAGGCTACATCCCCACAGAGAGAGGCATATGTGCAGGTGAACAGCCACTGCAGCTGTGGCCAGGGTGGTTTCCACATCCACCATCAGTGCACATGAGTGCCACGTCCCACAAGCCTGTCAGCAGGGCCTGAACCCATCTCTGAAATGTGTGGCGAACTTCAGGCATCTCCTTGGCTCCACCTGCACTTCCCTGATCGCCAGCAAGAAACATTTGCTGGTCACTTGCATTTCCTCTTCTCACCTTGACCTGTTTTTCTAATGAGCTGTTAGTCTTTTTCTCATTATTCTGAAAGAGCCCTTTACATATTAGGAATACTAATCCTTTAGCTATGTCTTGCAAATTTTTTCCCCCAATCTCAAACATTATATTTTGAGAGAAATACACTTCAGCTTGTCTTATCTCAATGTTCACCTAAGAAATGTGAAAAAAGAAAGTCATAGCAATTCATGGCCTTGGAGAAAGGACCTTAGAAGTGAGAGGGAATTAGGATCAATAAAAAGTATCTGTAGGGAATTCCCTGGCAGTCCAGTGGTTAAGACATGGAGTTTTCACTGCCGAGGGCCCGGGTTCAATCCCTGGTTGGGGAACTAAGATCCCATAAGCTGCCTGGCGTAGCCAAAAATGAAATAAAATAAAAAATAAAATAAAAAGTATCTGTAACAAGTGGCAGCAACTCAACTCACAAAACTGTAACCACAGGAATCCTCATCCTCTCCAAGAGCGCCCTCTAGAGGAATGTAAGTACAACTTCACTTTCTCAGACTAAGCTGTAGGAGTATTTACAGGTAATTCTGGGCACACCCCTCAGTGGACTATTATTTAGCCATCAAAAAGAATGTTTAAAAATATTCAAAGATATGGAAAAATGCTTTCACTATAATAAATGAAAAAAGGGAAAAATTGCATGTATGATTCTGAACGTTGAAAATTATATACAAATAGGCAAAAATATATTCAAAGACAAATACAACTAAAATCATTGGCAAAGGACTAATTCAATTAATTTATAAAGGGCTTCTACAAATGAATAAGAAAAAGACCAATTACTCAATACAAAGAAGGACAAAAGATGGAATACATGCAAAAAACAATGGCTCTCAAATCTTAGAAAAGATATCCTACTTCACACGTAATAGATACCTGTATATTCAAAAAATGAATATAAGGAATGACACTATTCAAAGGTATCCGTTGTCTATAACATGAAAAAAATAAGAACCACCTAGGCATCCAGCAACAAGGGCCTGCCTAAACAAACGGTGATGGGTCCATATGAAGGAATACCGTGGCCATAAGAAGACTGAGGCAGGGACTTCCCTGGTGGCGCAGTGGAATGATGGGGACACATCAAAAGAATACAGGAGCCAGCCAGAAGACACAGGCCAAGTCAGGGACAGTTTGAGCATCAAAGTAAGTAATACTAACGACAGCTCAGTGAATAAAATAAGAATCCATGAGTTCATACTGATATGAATGAAAGAATGAATAAATAAATGGAGAAGAGAAAGCTCTTCCTTTCAGTAGAATGACAATAAACAAAGAAGGGATGTTGCAATCAGAAAAGCACCATTTAGGGAGATTGGGATTGACATATATACACTAATATGTATAAAAAAGATAATAAGAATGTGCTGTATAAAAAAATAAATAAAATAAAATTCAAAATTCCAAAAAAACCCTTAAAAAACAAAAAAGAAAATCACCATTTAGCAACAGTCACAATAATCCCTGATTTAGGCAAGACTGATCCATGGACGCTGTAACTATTGGGTATAAGTTTGATGAGGAACAGGATATTTATATAGTGTCAAGGTACCTCACAACTTCCTTGTTAATTTCAATGGGAAAAATAATAAACTTCATAATGAAGAAACCCGGTGGACACTACCTTAACTGATTGTGAACAAATGTAACATCACCACTAATGAGACAAGCTGACACCTCATGACTCCTGACATGATCCATGAAAAGGGCACTACATGTCTGGTGTTTCTGCAAAAAATGCATAATCTGAATTTTATCAGGATAAAACATCAGATGACCTAAATGAGGGACATCCTACAAAGCAGGTCTGTAATCCTAAAAAATGTCAGTTGTCATAAAAGAAAGACTGAGAAGTCATTCCCGATTAAAGGAGACAAAAGATATGACAACCAGATACTATGCAAGATCACAGACTGGATACTGGGCTTGTGGAAACAAAGAACATTATAAGGACAACTGAAAAAATCTGAATTGTACAGATAATGGTATCATATCAACATGAAACTTCCTGATTTTGACAACTTACTGTGGTTACGTAAAAGAATATTCTTGCTCTTAGCAAATATATACCATAGGGACTTCCCTGGTGGTCCACTGGTTAAGACTCCACACTCCCAATGCAGGGGGCCCAGGTTCGAACACTGGTTGGGGAACTACGATCCCACAAACCACAACTAAGTTCGTGTGCTGCAACTACTGAGCCTGTGCACTCTAGAGCCCAAACGCTGCAACTACAGAAGCCCATGTGCCACAACAAAGAGCCCACGCAGCCAAATTATATATATATATATATATATATATATATATATATATATATATATATACACACACACACATACACACACACACACACACACACACACATATGTACGCACCACAAATGACAAAGCAAATGGGACAAAATGTTAACAACTGGTGAAGCTGGGTAGAAGGAGTAAGGGAGTGGTTCTTCATACTATTCTATAAGTTTGAGTTATACCTGAAACTTACCAAAAAGAAAAAAATGATCACACTTCAAGCAAAATTTAAGTCCCCCTCCCCTACCCCAGGTTCAAATTACCAAAATACCCCACAATGTATTTTCAGAGAAGACAGCAGAGTTTCATTGCTTCTTCTGTATTGTTGATTAGGACAGAGCACTCCTGGGAAAATGCAGAAGATTCTAGATAAAACAGTCCCACCTAGTTATGAGCTCTCAAAGCCCTAGGTCCATTGGAGCACAGAAAAGAGGAGTGGTGGAGGGGAGCAGGAAGGGGGCAAGAGGTGGGAGGCCAGGGCCTCGGCCTCACACTCACCATGCCAGAGCCACCGCAGTAGTGGCAGTGCTGCATCTTGGTGCCAGGCTCGTTCCCTTTGCCATCACACCGCTCACAGGTATCAGTGATGTTCACGGTGAACTCCTTGTTGACACCCTTGGCAGCTTGATTGAATGTCAACTCCATGATGTACTAAAGATATCAAGGGACCGCCTGTTATCTCTCTTAAAGTAAGGGAGAGCACTGCCCAGCAGTTTACAGTTACTTTTTCTTTTAAAGACTTTATTTTTTAAAGCAGTTTTAGGTTTACAAAATTGAGAAGAAGGTATAGAGATTTCCCACATACCCTTTGCCCCCACACATGCACAGCATTCCCTGTTATCAACATCACTCACCAGAACGGTATTTATTTTATCAAGGATAAACCTACATTGACACAACATAATCATCCAAAGCCCACAGTTTACATTAGGGTTCACTCTTGGTTTTGGATATTCTATGGGTCTGAACAAATGTATAGTAACATGTATCCTCATCATAGTATCATGCAAAGTATTTTCACTGCCCTAAAAATCCTATGCTCCACCAATTCATCTGTTCCCCTAGTTACTTTACTTTTTAACTTACTTGTACTTTATCAAGCAAGAATAGATGGGACTCAACTGATTCTGCCCTAGTCCTCAGAATTTTTAAGAGATAATATTTAAGTGAAAATGTGCTTTTCAACAAACTGAAAATGCTCACAGAAAATATTTGTACATGGTCCTTACTAACAACTCAAACGATCCACAATCATAACTCATATCATAAAACAACTCCCCTCTCTCTTCAATTCTGATAATGTCTGAAACAAGACATAAATATGGAAGAGGCAGGACTGGCAGTACCTCCCTATGGATTGAGCTCTCCTAGAATAATGAGGCAGGCTCTAGATAAAATATTCACACTCTAACTATGGACTCTGAGAGCCTTAGGTGTTGCCGGATTAAGCAACTGTAAGAATATAGTAAAACTGTATGTACACATTATTATATGATTTTTCAAATACTGGAACCATTTCCTACCAAGATGGCTGCCTCCAAATCATCCCATTTAAGCTGCTTTAGCTTTTTCTTTGAGAAAAAGAATTGGTAAAATCCGTTTGCATCACACTTGGCAGCTAAAATTTGAATGATTCTTCAAAATGAGATGCTTACCTCCTGGGGCTGATGGAACACACTCTGGAAGTCTCCAAAAGAGGAGGATGAGAACTCCCCAAAAATCTTCCTGAAGAGCTCCTCAGGGTCAACAGTGGGGCCTCCTCTCCAGTAGCTCTGCCCAGAGCTGCCGGCCCCAGGATCGAAGCCAGCAGAGCCATAGGTGTCATACTGCTTCCTCTTCACTTCATCACTCAGGACCTACCGTGAACGGCACAGCAGTCAGGTGTTCCTGAGTCTCCCAAGGTCCAGGGACACACACACCAAGCACAGACAGTGGTATTGAATCAACATAAAATTTCCTAATCTTGACAGCTGTACTGAAGTTATGGAAAAGAATGTTCTTGTTCTTAGCGAATACACACAGAAGTACTTAGGGATAGAGAGACACCACGTCTGCGACTTATTCTCGATTGGTCGGGGGGACGCACACTTGCGCACGCGCACGCACACGCGCGCACACACACACACACAAACACACACACAGAGCAGACGCAGGATATCCTACATATCCTGAACCCCTTCAGCACGGCCGAAGTCCAGGAAGGAGGTCCGCTTTCACTTAATTCTGCAATGCTCAGTGGCTGTTTCACGTCCGCTTCGTCCCCCTGATTACATTCTACATTCCTCTAGGGCAGTGGTGGTCTCTTTTACAACACCCACCATCCCCACCAGACAGTGATGCCCTAAGTTGGGGGTGGGAGGGGTCATCAAATAGGCACAGAACTGTTTACTCTGACAAGGAGTTCCGAGACCCAGCTACAAGTCCGAGTGGAGGGAGCTCTGTTAACACAGATTATTGGATCCTGTTCTTTGATGAGATTCCAAGTTAGATCTAATGTGAAAATTTTGGATCTGGGAATTTTTTTTTTTCCTTCAACGAGGTGATCTCGTGGGGAACACAGCCTTCCCACTGGACCTTCTGACACAGCGGTTGCCCTGGGCAGCGAGCTCTGATGCACACACACAGCGGAATGACAGTGACTGCACACACCGGTGGGCTGCATTACCTCATAGGCCTCTGCCAGCTGGGAGAACTTCTCCTTGGCTTTGGGATCATCCTTATTCGTGTCTGGGTGATATTTCTTGGCGAGCTAAGGGAGGAAATGGTAAATTACTATGGACACAAGATGATTACTAAAACTGAACCCCAGATACCAGTTACATCTCACCTCCTTTGTAGCAGTTGTCTGAGACTTTACAACCAATAGCAATTCTTAAAACAAGGTTTAAGACTTTAAAATAAACCATCTCTAACTAGATGATCTAGTTAGATCTGGCACAGATCTATGTGGCACATGGGCTTCTCTGGAAATGATGATCATTTCAGTGTATGCAAATGTTGAGTCATTATGTTGTACACCTGAAACTAACATGTCAATTATACCTTAATAAAAACAAACTAAAAGCAAAGCACAGCCAGAATTAAGAACATACACATTGTGTTCAGCTTTCAAATTTGATCAAGTTTATTAGAAAATGACAAACTGAATTTTGAGAAAGAGAAATAAATAAATAAAACTATCTCTTCAAATCTGAGGTGTGTACACATTTTTCAACCACAACAAATCTCTAACAAAAAAACCCACTAATTCTTTAGAACTTGAGCACCTTTGTGAAAGATGCAAAAGAGTGTATCTGGTAGACTACCATCTATATAAAAAGAGAGAAAAATAACTGGATAGATGAATAGCTGTATCTGTTGTATAAATTAGTTAGAACATACACTAAGCTGAAAACACTGACTGCTCCAGGAGGGATGTGGACGAATGGGAAGGAGGAAGACTTCTCACTGTTCACTCCTTTGTACTTTTCGATTTCTGAACCAGGGGAATATATTACCTACTAAAAACAGAGATTTAAATATTAAAAAACAAAACAAGATCTCCCTTGGCTGTCCAGAGCACACAGGCGAGCTGAGCAGCTCTAAATGAAGGTTTCTTCCTGGCCATGCTTAGCAGTGCTGTGTGACACCTTTGTAGGTGTTCACTATGTTTGCTGCAGCTACCGATGCCTTCCAAGTCTGGGTCACCCTGATGGAGGGTGAGGAGGGCACAGAATCCTAAAGCTGAAAGCGACTCAGGAGACGTCTGGCTCCACCACTGCCGGCAACTGGCTGCTCACTTTGCTGCTGGACATGCTGGTCCTCACACCAGCATGTGGAAGGACGTCAGAGGCTGAGTGCTCAGCCAGAAGGGGGCCCTCAAGGTAGGGCAGTAGATCACGGTGGGCCACAAGGCTAGTTCCAGGCCAGGGCAAGATATGCTGATATACTCAGGAGATCAGCACAAGGAAAAGAGAGGCCTTTTGCAGTCAGAAAGACCTGTGTTTTAGTCTTATGTATGCCACTTATTGACTGTGTGGCCTCAGCTGCATGTCATAACCTCGCCAAGTCTTTTGCCATGAGGATTAAATGATGTAACACATGAAAAGCTTTTATCAATGTCTGACCCCAGTTATTGCTCCATAAAGCCTACTTTCTAAATTTCCGGTTTTAAATTACACAGCTAGGGCTTCCCTGGTGGCGCAGTGGTTGACAGTCTGCCTGCCGATGCAAGGGACACGGGTTCATGTCCCGGTCCGGGAAGACCCCACATGCTGCGGAGCGGCTGGGCCCGTGAGCCATGGCCGCTGAGCCTGCACGTCCGGAGCCTGTGCTCTGCAGCGGGAGAGGCCACAACAGTGAGAGGCCCGCGTACGGCCAAAAAAAAAAAAAAAAGAATGTAAATTACACAGCTTTACCTGATCTATTTACTTCCACACCTAAAAACTTGGATGGTTCCCTACTCTCTCTTAAATTAAATCTCTAGTAATTGCTAAGGGCCTCACATGCCCCCTTAAGTTGGCACCAGGCTCCATCTCTCCAATCTTCTCCCACCCTTGTATCAGGTACCTTACCTTCCAGCTCAAGAGACACACTATTCACTATCCCAAGACAGGATCTCTGCTTCCTATCCCCAAGTCTTTCCTCATTCCCTAACAACCCAGTAAATAAAAAGATATCTCAATTTAAAAATGGGCAAAGGATCTAATACACATACAGCAAATGGCCAAAAATCACATGAAAAGGTGCTTAACATCATTAGCCACCACGGAAAAGCAAATCAAAACCACAGTGAGATACCACTTCACACTCACTAGGGTGGCTTGAATCAAAAAGACAGATAAGAAAAAAAAAAAAAAAAAAAATTTAAAAAAAAAAAAAAAAAAAAAAAAAAAAAAAAAAAAGACAGATAAGTGTTTGTGAGGATGTGGAGAAATTTGAACCTTCACACACCACTGGTGAAAATCTAAAACAGTGCAGCCTGCTTGAAATAGTCTGGCACCAGAAATAAACCCACACACCTATGGCCAATTAATCTATGACAAAGGAGGCAAGAATATACAATAAGTTGTATATACAATATACAATAAGTTGTGCTGGGAAAACTGGACAGCTACGTGTAAAAGAATGAAATTAGAACATTCTTTAACACCATACACAAAAATAAACTCAAAATGGATTGAAGTCCTAAATGTAAGACTGGACACTGTAAAACTCCTAGAGGAAAACATAGGCAGAACACTTTTTGACATAAATCGCAGCAATATCATTTTGGAACCGTCTCCTAGAGTAATGGAAATAAAAACAAAAATGGGGCTTCCCTGGTGGCGCGGTGGTTGAGAGGGAGAGGCCACAACAGTGAGAGGCCCGCGTACCGCAAAAAAAAAGAAAAAAAAATCTACAAATGGGAAATAATTAAACTTAAAAGCTTTTGAACAGCAAAGGAAACTAAACAAAATGAAAAGACAACCTACAGAATGGGAGAAAATATTTGCAAACGATGCAACTGACAAGGGATTAATTTCCAAAACATACAAACAGCTCATACAACTCAATATCAAAAAAACAAACAACCCAATCAAAAAATGGGCAGAAGATCCAAATAAACATTTCTCCAAAGAAGTCATACAGATGGCCAACAGGCACATGAAAAAATGCTCAACGTTGCTAATTATTAGAGAAATGAAAATCAACACTACAATAAGGTATCACCTCACACTGGTCAGAATAGCCATCATCAAAAAGTCTACAAAAAATAAATGCTAGAGAAGGTGTGGAGAAAAAGGAACCCTCCTACACAGCTGGTGGGAATGTAAATTGGTACAACCACTATGGACAACAGTATGGAGGTTTCTTAAAAAACTAAAAACAGAGTTACCATATGATCCAGGGATCCCACTCCTGGGCATATATCCAGAGAAAACTATAATTCAAAAAGATACATAAACCCCAACGTCTACTGCAGCACTATTTACAATAGCCAGGTGATGGAAGCAACCTAAGTGTCCATCGACAGATGAATGGATAAAGAAGATATGGCTTATATATATATAATGGAATATTAGTCATAAAAAGAGAATGAAATAATGCCATTTGCAGCAACATGGATAGACTTAGAGATTATCATACTAGGCAAAGTAAGTCAGACAGAGAAAGACAAATATCACATGATATCACCTATATGTGGAATCTAAAAAAAAAGATACAAATGAACTTATTTACAAAACAGAAGTAGACTCACAGACATAGAAAACAAACTTATGGTTACCAAAGGGGAAAGGGGAGAGGGAGGGATAAATTAGGAGTTTGAGATTAACATATACACACTACTATATATAAAATATATAACTAATAAGGACCTACTGTATAGCACAGGGAACTATACTCAATATTTTGTAATAACCTGTAAGGGAAAAGAATCTGAAAAAGAATATACATATATATTTATGTATAACTGAATCACTTTGCTGTACACCTGAAACTAACAACAGTGTAAATCAACTATATTTCAATAAAAGAAAAAAAAGAAATAGCCTGGCTGTTCCTCAAAATGTTAAACATGGCAATCGGAATTGCTATGAATTGACCCAGCAAGTCTGCTCCTAGGTATATGTATATGCCCCAGAGAAATGAAAGTATAAGTCTACACAAAACTTACAGAGGAATGTTCATAGCAGCATTACTCATAATAACAAAAAGGTGGAAACAATCCAAATATCCATCAAATGATGAATAGATAAATAAAACACAGTATATCCATGCAATGGAATATTATTTGACCACTAAAAGGAATGAAGTACTGCTGCATGTTAAAACATGGATGAACCTGGAAAACATTATTCTAAAGTAAAAGAAACCATGGGACTTCCATGGCAGTCCAGTGGTTAAGACTCCACGCTTCCACTGCAGGGGGTGCAGGTTAGATCCCTGATCAGGGAACTAAGATCCCACATGCCACATGGCGTGGCCAGAAAAATAAAAAATAAAGTAAAACAAACCAGTCACAAAAGTCCACATATCACATGATTTCACTTCTATGAGGTGTCCAGAATAGGTAAATCTATAGAGACAAAGTAGGTTAGCAATTTCAAGGGCAGAGGAGAATGGGGAATAAGGGCTTATGGTGTGGGGTTTCTTTTTGAGGTATGAAAATGTTTTAAAATTGATTGTAGTGATGGTTATACAACTCTGAATATATTAAAAACCAGTGAACTGCACCCTTAAAAAAAAAAAAAAGTAAGAGAAGAAAGTAGGGACTGAACCCAGGCCACGGCAGTGAAAGTGCCAAATCCTAACCACCAGACCACCAGGGAACTCCCAGTAATTTTTAAAATTTAAATTGTATTTAATTTATTAATTTTATTAAATTTTAATCTTCTTGAAGAGATGGGAACATATGTATATGTATAACTGATTCACTTTGTTATAAAGCAGAAACTAACACACCACTGTAAAGCAATTATACTCCATTAAAGATGTTAAAAAATTTTTTAATCTTCTTTATTCTGATATGGCTTTCCTATGTTTATGGTGTTAAAGTGCTCTTTCTTTCATCAAATGACATTAATAGATTGTACTTGATTATTTTTAACACCTATATTAGGCAAAATACAAAAGCTAGCATTCCTACATCGGCGCCCTTGGTCTTTAATTTTTTTTTTAATTTTGATTGTGTTCATCAGAGCAAAAGCCTGGAAACCACAGGTCTAGATAACTCACATGCCACTTTACCAATCAGCCCAATACATTCCGGGATATGGATGATGGGTTAAAAAAATGAAATAATTCTAAACCCATAAACTTTTATCTAAACGCAAAGAATGAGTACCTAAAACTTAGAGCAGCACACCTACTGACTCAGAAGATACAGAAGAGATTTAAGTACAAAAACAGCCCTGGAAAAAGATTTTTTTTTTTTTTTTTTGCGGTACGCAGGCCCCTCACCGCCGCGGCCTCTCCCATTGCAGAGCACAGGCTCCGGACGCGCAGGCTCAGCGGCCATGGCTCACGGGCCCAGCCACTCCACGGCATGCGGAATCCCCCCGGACCAGGACACGAACCCGCGTCCCCCACATCGGCAGGCAGACCCCCAACCACTGCGCCACCAGGGAAGCCCAAGATTTTTTTTTTTTTTTAATCTCTGGTTCTGACTCTCCTTTTTTCTACAGCATTAACCAGTGTGGCCTCATGCACTTGAGGAACATGGTCCAGCAGAGCCCATCTTTACCATCTCATTCCACACTCTCGGCTGCACACAACCGACAGGTACGGGCACACACACTGCACCCGTCAGGGTCACACTACATCCACAGCATCCCTTCTGCAGTCTCGTCTGTAAAATCTTCCATACAGACCTGGTAATAAGCTTTCTTGATCTCCTTCTGGCTGGCACTTCGGGGCACTCCTAATATCTGGTAATAATCCTCTTTGGCCAAAGGGGCGCTCGTGTGGAAGGAGGCAGTACAAAGAAAAGGGTAACTTTTTACTCCTAAAAAAGAAAAAAGGAAAGAAAATCACTCTGGGAATGTACTCAACAAAAGGAAATTGTGAGCAAACAACCAGCCAGGCTATACCTGTGAAGGAGCAAAGAGGTCACAGCTTTAGGGCCTCTTCTCCTCCTCCAAGCCCACTGGGGACCAAACTCACTGCACTTCATAAACAGCTAAAGCCACTATAAACGGAGTCTACAAAAAACAGAGTGCTGGGTGGGGCTGATTCTGCTGGATTACACTAGGGCTGTAGCCTCATTATACCTCTAAAGGAACCACCCCCAGATGGGGGCTGCACCTGGGGATGACTGAAAAGGAACAAAGCTCTCCTGTTACACGGCTGGCCGAGCACCCATCATATGCCAAGTGTTCACATAGGCCTTGTCTCACTTAAAGCTTAACAACTCCCAGGTTCTTTCCCTCCACCATGCAACCTTGGATATCTGCTTATGGGGTGGTTTTCAGAGTGTGGTCCCTGGACCAGCAGCATCATCAGCTTGCTGGAAATGTAAATTCTCAGGCCCCACCCAAACCTGAATCCAAAACTCTGGAGGTGGGGTCCAGCAAGCTGTGTCTAACAAGCCCTCCAGCTGATGATTCTGTGGCACACTCAATTTGAGAACCACTGTGCTAAATAAATGGTTCTTGGTCTTTAGAGTCACAGATCTCTTTGAAAGCATCGACCCCTCCCCTAAAAACAATACATATATATAGACACACAAGGTTAAATGGCCCTGTGCCAGAACCTCTGTTTACCCCAGAGCAGACAACCCAAAAGGGATCAAAGCACATGGTAGCCCCGCCTCCATGCCCTGCCCTCCTTTCAGGCCTCCTGCATCAGAAGCTGGGAGGAAAGGCTGACAGACACATCTACTCAACTGCCCTCTGTATGGAGCAGCGAGCTAACTGGACTGTCACCAAGTGAAGGGGGGAGAGCTGCTCTACAACCTGCCTCCTAACCCCCAACCTATCCTGTGACAACTGAAGATGGGGAGGGCAGGGCTGGGAGCAGAAGGGGCCAAGTTATTGCAAAAGAGAGGGCAGGGGGCTTCCCTGGTGGCGCAGCGGTTGAGAATCCGCCTGCCAATGCAGGGGACACAGGTTCGTGCCCCGGTCCGGGAAGATCCCACGTGCCGCGGAGCGGCTGGGCCCGTGAGCCATGGCCGCTGAGCCTGCACGTCCGGAGCCTGTGCTCCGCAACGGGAGAGGCCACAACAGTGAGAGGCCCGCGTACCGCAAAAAAAAAAAAAAAAAAAAACCCCAAAAAAAAAAAAAAAGAGAGGGCAGGGCCACAAAAGAGAATGAGGATCATGAGGCAGCTCCAGGTTTTTAAGTCAGAGGTTCCCCTGCCAAGGAGAAGCTTCTAGATTCACCACTCATTCATTCAGCAAACACGCCTGCCAGGCACTGGGCTCCTCCCAGGGGACACAGCACGATCTTAATACTGTACTAGGCAATGAGGATACAAGTCTAAGCCAGTGCCCTCGAGGAGCTTACCGCGCAGCAGGGGTGTGTGGGAGGCAGTGTGTGAAGTGATACTAGCACACAGGGACACAGAGTGAGAATACACAAAAGGGTCACCTAGCCAGAGTCTCTCAGCCTCCACACTGTTGACAACAGGATCAGGTTCCTCGTGGGAGGGGGAGGTGGGGGGGCTGTTATGGGCTGAATTGGGTCCTCCCTCCCAAATTCACATGTTGAAGTCCTAACCCCCAGCACTGCAGAACATGACTGCATTTGGAGATGGGGGTCTTTAAAGACAACCCTACCAAAACATTGATCTTGGAATTTTATAGCTTACCGAACTGTGAAAAAATAATTTTCTATTTTTTTAAGCTACTTAGTCTGTGGTACTTAGTTATGGCAGCCCTATGTTATCTATTTATAGCCTAACATACCTATGTATTTATTGTAGGATGTGTTAGCAGCATCCCTGGCCAACTAGTTATCAGTAGCACCCCCCAACCCCAAACTGGTAACTAAAACTGCAGATGTTGCCAGATGTCTCCTGGAGGGTAAAATCATCCCCAGGTGAGAACCAGTAAACCCAATCTCAGAAATTCAGAGGTCTTCTAAGGCACCTGCTGTTAAGCTGCAAAAATTAGCTCAGCTAAGGAGGGCTGGAATCCATCCAGATTTATGCCTGTAGTCCTGGCACTGTTTGCAATAGCATCCCCTTTTGCTTTCAAAAGTGCTCCATTCAGCAACTACATCATATGATCACCTTTGGTTTGGAGAGAGAAAGTCCTTGTGTAACTGCAGGTTCCATGATATAACTAGAGATTCGAGTGTGTGTGTGTGTGTGTGTTTGGTGTTGGTGGTGGTGGTGGTGGTGGTGGTGGTAGAGGGGTGGTTACAGATGTTGATGAGGATGATAATTAATAGGGCCTAGGAATAAACAGAAGGGCCTTTGAGTATGCTAAGGAGTCTGGATTTTATCCTGAGGGCAATAGGGAGCCACTGCAAGCATTAAACAGAGAACTGATCAGATTTGCATGAGAAAGAGCTCTCAAACAACAACAACAAGGATTGGGAGACAACTTAAAATTCATGTATGCACAAAAGACAACCCAGGGTGTGGAGCATATCCAGGAAGGGGGCAAGAAAAAGGAAAATCAGGAGAATAAGTAGGAATGGTCAGAACGAATGATAAAATCAGAAGCAGAAAGTAAATCCGTATTTTCAGTATCCTCCATACTTGTTTTCTGTTGCTGCACCCTAGATTTCCTGGAATATGAAAAGTAGACAGTGTGGGAGAGGCAGAGACCACTGCTGTCTTTACCTGGTCAGATTTGAGAAAAACAGCAGAGCTAGTTTCTCAGTGCTCCCATACTCAACCCCCGCTTCACTCCAGGACCGAGGGGTTACCTTGACTTATCCTGCCTGTTTCCCCCACCCCTTCCAATCCAGAAGGCAGAGGCTGGTAGTGGCAAAGGTTCTGGAAGCTGCAGCTTCTACATCATGAGAAGAGAACTCAGGCTTGGGTTAGAACGGGAGACAGTAATGTGCACAACTGCATATAAAGACAAGTACATTTAACTAGCACAAGTTTGATGACTTGACATTATCCCAAAGGCATCAATGATTAGCAATGATTAGCAAGAGTTCACTTAATAGACACATTTTCCCCCGAGATATGACCAATAAATGTCTTGCCCATTTTAGAACAACCCAGAACAGGATTAGCTTCCAAGTCATTCCAAGAATGGCCAACCTTCCACTCTGGGAGAAGATGTGAAATAACTACCTTCCATTCTGGAAGAAAAAGTCAGATTTAAAGTGTTGTTTTTAGGGACCTCCCTGGTGGCGCAGTGGTTAAGAATCCACCTGCCAATGCAGGGGACACGGGTTCAATCCCTGGTCCAGAAAGATCCCACATGCCGCAGAGCAACTAAGCCCGTGCACCACAACTACTGAGCCTGCACTCTATAGCCCACAAACCACAACTACTGAGCCCGCATGACACAACTACTGAAGCCCATGAGCCTAGAGCCCATGCTCCACAACAAGAGAAGCCACTGCAATGAGAAGCCTGCGCACCATAACGAAGAGTAATCGCCGCTCGCTGCAACTAGAGAAAGCCTGCGCACAGCAACGAAGACCCAATGCAGCCAAATATAAATAAATAAATAAATTTTTTAAATAAAGTGTTGTTTTTACATCAACTAACTGTACTGCTGGATTTGAGATGAGATCACACACCAACGTTTGGGAGCTGAGATGATGACCTTAGATGTGGTAACAGTGCACCTTGAAGGATGCCACCTCTCACAGGTGTTCAACACCTGTTACAAAACATGCCCATTGTGGGCGCTGGGCTCACTTGGGGAAAAGGACAGCTGACTGCAGTTCCTTAGTAATCACCCCATGCCAGGCTCAGTACTTAGTGCTTGTCTGTCTCTCACACATACACATACACAATTATCAAAAAATGTTCCCAAACCTGGACAAATGTGATATGAACTAATTTAGCTTAATAGGTATCTAAGAAATTAGTAATTGAGCACAAAGATGTAGTCAAATTCTATTCACAACAACCTTGACATTAGAAAACGTTGGCAAAACCTAAGAACGACCACTTTTGCTCATACTGAGAAATAACAGCATGACATCAATCCAAATAATCCTGAGGAAACCTGGGCAGACTACTGCTCCATCCATCCATGAGGAAATATAGGTGGCAGGAACAGAATTTTAAAATGTGACCATTCTGGGGCTTCCCTGGTGGCACAGTGGTTGAGAGTCCGCCTGCCGACGCAGGGGACATGGGTTCGTGCCCCGGTCCAGAAGGATCCCACATGCCGCGGAGCAGCTGGGCCCGTGAGCCATGGCCACTGAGCCTGCGCATCCGGAGCCTGTGCTCTGCAACGGGAGAGGCCACAACAGTGAGAAGCCCGCCTAAAAAAAAAAAAAAAAAAAAAAAAAAAAAAAAAGGGACCATTCTGACCAAAACCACATCCAATCTCTTTGTTCTCTGCTGTATCCCCTGTACCTAGAACAGTACCTAGCATATGACAAGTCCTCAATAAATACCTGTAAATAAAAAAATTTTCAATTAAGGAATGAGAGGCACAAAAGGATTAATTAAATAATCCACCCAGGTCGCACACACATTACTGGAGTAGTGTTCACTGTACAAGGTAATAACAATTACTGATACTTTAATTACTGGCTTTTATGTAAGCATTAAAAATTGGATCTCAATAGGAAATTATCTTGTGTAAATTACCTTGCCAGGATCCTCTAATTAATCATCTTGGTAAGTTTATAGTTTAAATATCATTTGCACAAATTCTAGGGAACACAAACATCTAGCACAATCCAGGCACATCGTTGGTTGTTCACTGTTTCCTCCTTCCTTCCTTATCTCACTATAAGGGAAGTCACCCAACACACAGCATAAGAAACCATCATAGCTAAACACTTAAAAGGATTAATATATACTAATTCAACATCACCTCCAGCAATTAAGAAAGCTGCAGGTTTTGAATCAAGGCTCAACTACTTTCTAGCTTTGCGACATTCTTCAAGTTAACATCTAAGCCTCAATTTTTTAATCTATAAAATAGAATTAATAGCAGTGTTTATTACATGGAAATGATCCATGCCTGGTGCATAGTAAGTGCTCAATATATATTAGTTTGCATCAATGACCAACATAAGAACTTCTTTAATTTATTTTTGAATTTTATTTATTTTTTATACAGCAGGCTCTTATTAGTTATCTACTTTATTCATATTAGTGTATATATGTCAATCAAAAGGGACTTCTAAAAAACAGTATGTCCTTCAATTTACACCATGTGGTGGAGAGCGTAAGCTATGGAAGAACAGCTCTGGATTTGGGACAACTCTCCTTATCTAACTTTATGACCTTGGGCGGGTCAACTCCTCTGCTAGAACCTCAGTTCCCCACTCTTTAAAATGGGGATGATGGGGCTTCCCTGGTGGCGCAGTGGTTGAGAGTCCGCCTGCCGATGCAGGGGACACGGGTTCGTGCCCCGGTCCGGGAAGATCCCACATGCCGCGGAACGGCTGGGCCCGTGAGCCATGGCCGCTGAGCCTGCGCGTCCGGAGCCTGTGCTCCGCAACGGGAGAGGCCACAACAGTGAGAGGCCCGCCTACCGCAAAACAAAAACAAAAACAAAATAAAATGGGGATGATGAGCCCCACCTTATAGGGTTGTTGTTACCATCAAGTAAGAAGAAGCACAAAGTGCCCAGCTAGCCCATGAGCAGGTACTCACCGAATGGCAGTTACCTCTTCCCTTCCATTACAGGCTAGAAGGTAGAGGGAACGGAAAGGAATTGGGCAGGAGAGCAGCGGCAGGCCGGAAACAGGCCTCCAGAAATGTTTACAGAGAGGTGAAGGTTCACGGCTTCGGGGCGTTTCATCCCCGCCGCCGGAGGCTCCACGCAGCTCTCCCTCTTTTACCACCTCTGAGTAGCCATTTGGGTCTCTCTGCCTCACTGCTGGCCCATCTCCCCCAATTGATTCTGCATGTAGATCAGAAGACACGCTCCACGCCGCTACCGCCGTAGTCGGAGCGAAGCGAGTCACTCCTTTCCAAGCCTTGGAGCCCCTCACTCAGGCGCTGGAGCCTGCACTCACCAGTGAGGCTGACACCCGGTCTCAATGTCAGCAGCGCCCCGGGACCGCGAGCTCCCAGGGAAGGCGCAAAGGCTGGGACGCTCAGACTGCGGCCCAGCGACGCCCCCACCACGCCCCCCATGGGCGGCCGAGCCCCCCTCCGCGCTGCAGCCGGCAGCCGCGGAGTCCCCACGGCCACCAGCAACCAGCGTGTAGAGCACCGCGCCGCCATCTTGGCCCGGGGACACTGCGCCTGCGCCACCCGGCTCAAGGCGGCCTCACGCGGACTACGCACGCGCGCAGAGCCGGCACTTCTGGGGGCGGGGCACGCTGCGTCCACTCGCGGGGGAAGTGAGGGAGACACAAGCACACACCCGGGCGCACGCGCGCGCGTCCGCACCCAATGCGCTTTCTTCGTAGCAGACGCCGGAATGATGTTTGCTCTAAAAACTGCTAATAGGTAACTTGCCTTGAAGAGCCTAGTCATTCTGTGTTGGACGATCAATACTGTACCTTATCTGTATAAGGGCGTGGTTGAGTGCAGCCTAATGTAACTGGTCTGAGGGGCCCGGCAAGGAGCGGGACTACAAACCCCGGCGTGCAATGCGGCAGTCAGTAGCGCAGATCTCAGCATGCAGCGCGCGGCTTCCTTCCTCCTGACCCTGAGTCTTAGGTCTCCTTGCTTGAGGCTTGCTCAACCGGCGTCGGCGCAAGCGGCTGCGGTCTCTGCCCTACTCCCAGATCCAGGCCTCAAGCTCACTCTCCCTCTGGATGATTCCCCACGAAAAGAACTTTGATCGCTCAGCTCTCTCCTAAGCGTATTTGTCTTTTCCAAACCGGTAGTGAACTTGGCGGTCGATGAATGTGAGCCGAGCTACCCGAAAACGAATTTAATAAACGTTTTGGGCACCTATTAGGTGTCCCGCGCGTTCTAGAATGTCGAGGATGCAATGATGAATGACATACCATCCCTACTTTGGAGGAGCTCACGATGAGTCGAGAGACAGGCTCCTTGGCAACTAAGATAATGTGATCAGTGCTATTGTAGGTATAAACAGTGTTACAGGCACACAGGTGAGGAGTTTCTCAAATAGGTCGGGGGCATTGGGGTGTCAGGGAAGGCATCTGAGAGGTAACATTCGAGTTGGACTTTGGTGAAAAGTGTGTCAGGTAGCGGTGGAGGGGAAGAGTATTCTAAGCAGCAAGAACTTCAAAAGCAGATGTGAAAGTGCTTGCCCTGTACGCTCTAAACTTGGGGTGTGTGACTGGAGATGAGGCTGGAAAGATAAACCTGGCCTGGTAAGTCCTGTAGAGGGGTTTCTGCTTTCACATTCCCACCGCCACCACCCCTAACAATAGAAAGGTAACCTGAGGGCTCATGGATGAATTTAAGATGGTCTGTGCTCCTTGCCCCTTCCCCCATTATACATGAAATTTTTGTGTATGTGGATATAAATCTGGGGAAATATCCATAGCTTTCATCAATCAAATTCTCCACAGGCTCTGAAATTGAAAGAAGGTTAAAAACCACTGGTCCAGTGAAGAAGAGTTATGAGGCTGTTGTAAACTGCAAGAAATAGTTGAGAGTTTGCGCTAGGAAATGTAGAAGACTGAGGTGAGCAAGGGACGTTCTAGAGAAACAGGAAAAGGCTGTCCATGGGATGGGAAGTGGGGAAAAGAGTTTGTTTAATATTTAAATGTCTCCAGCATAGTGCTTAAGCTTATGGGCTGTGGAGTCAGACTGCCTGGGACTGAATCCCAGCTCAGCTGTGTGTCCTTGGACAACTTACTTTACCTCTCTGTGCCTCAGTTTCCTTTCTCTTGTTTTTTTGGCTGCGCCATGCGGCACACAAAATCTTAGTTTCCTGACCAGGTATCAAACCTGTGCCCGCTGCAGTGGAAATGTGGAGTCTTAACCATTGGACCAGACCGCCAGGGAAGTCCCTCAGTTCCCTTTCTCTAAAATGGGGCATAATAGTAACTACCTCAAAGGATCATCTGAGGACAGAGTGAGATAATCCATGTAAAGCCTTCATACTGTACTTGGCACATAGTAAGTGCTCAATATATGTCAGTCCTATGTGCCAGGCTCTATGCTAAGCACTGGAACACCAAGGAGAATGCAGACAGTTACTTGCCCAAAGGGATCCCAAAACCTAAGGGGAGGGGGGAGGGTGCTGGATGAGAAGTACAGCTTTCAGGAATAAAAGCTGAGAACAAGAGCCAAAGGGATTTTAATTTACCACCTCAGAGTGAGTTAGAAACTAGAGGAGGGCTCACTAATATGAAAACTTTGTCAGCTTTGTAACTTCCTCACTTTTTTGTATTTTAGTACCAGCCCCTCCCCCCATCTACTTCCCCACAGTGATTAACAGTGAAGATCCTCCACACCGAAAGTGGGTGTGTGTTCTTGTTTTTGGGGATAGCAGGAAGGCTGATTGTTGGGGAGGCCATAGGGAATGGAGTGGTGAGGGTGACTACTAAAGGAGGGGAAAAAGGCCCAGGAGAGAACACTGAAGCCTCTGGCAAGACTCCCTGGTGAGAGCAGCCTAGGGCTATGCCTGCTTTCTCTCACTGCTAGTCACCATAGAAAAACAAAAGATGATACAGTTACTAAACTAGTAGATTACAAAGCTTTGGAAATCTCCACAGCAGTGGTCCTTGGTCTGTGCTTCCTGAATCATCTTGAGTCGATGGTTGTTTGGAGACAATGAATATGCTTTTTCTATGTTCTCCAAACAATAGTCATGCCAAGCTAAAAATCCCAGGAAAGAAGCAGTTTTGGGGGAAAAAGATAATGAGTTATTATTACTTGGACTGAACACCCCTGAGATATTGATGGGACCAATTTCAGGCAATTGGTGGCTATGGAGAGATTGGAAAACTTTGGCTGTGCTAAGCACAGTCTCCAGCTCACAAAGAACTTTCTCATGTTTTCTATCTTGATACAATCACAACCCTGTGGGTTAGTAGGGCAGAGGCTATTCCCATTTTTACAAATGGACCCCTCACCCTCACCACAAAATAACACCAAAATAAGCTCTGAAAAGTGAAAAGACTTGTCCAAGTTCACACAGCTGGTGAGTGGGTGAACTAAGATCTTTTAACAGCAAAACTAGAGCCCTTCTCTTTAAACCATGAGCCTTGGTAAATTGTGATCAGTAGATCCCAGTCATATAACCCTGGATAGTTTACAAAGCACTTCCTCATGCAGAATTTCATTTGCTTTATACAACAAAAGGAGAGGGGCAGGGCAAGTATTTATTACCACCCTCACCTACAGATGATTTCACCATCACCCAAGGACTTCAGCTGTGACCGAACACAAATGCATCCATCCCAGGCTGTGGCTAAAAACTGGGATGAGCACACAGGCGACACCTACCCACACTTTCAGGCAAAATATGTCCTGGGTCTCCTTCCCCGCTTCCCCCCCACCCCCACCCCGGCCCCTTCTCTGGTCTAAAGCCAAAAACTTCAGCTTTAAGGAGAAACAAATGTTTTGCAAAAGGCAGACAAGTTTCGCAAGCATCTTCCTGTCTGCACTTCTCATTTTACTATTCTACTGCTCCCTTTCTGGCTCTCCTGAGGTGGGGAGATCTGGGAGCACTAGCAGAGAATTTAAGTGTGGTCCTCCAGCATGCTGGGCTGAAGGCAAAGGGAGACTAGAAGGTCTACCCTGTGATTTCCAGTGGACATTGGGCTTCTGAGGTACTATGGGACTGCCCAAGTCCACGGCTACATGATGGGACCGCTGCTCCTTCTCCATATGAGTGAGGAGCCCTTCCCAGGAGGGCAGAAGGGCCTAAGCCTTCAGAGGCAATACAAGCAAGGTCACAATTTCTCTAGTTGTGGCATTTCCTTTCCTCCCCAAGAGAGTATGGGACAATTCCGAGGGAGTGTGGAATGTGGGACCCAGATGTTCCCAGGCATGACCTCTGCAGTGGGTGCAGTTTCCTGCAGTAGAAGATGAACTATATCCTTGCCTGGCTCACCTGGGTATTCCCCCCAACAGGACTTTCAGGCTAATGATTTCCTAAAAGGCCCTTTAAAAAAAACACAAGTTGTCTCAGCTCCCAGCTAAATACTCTTCTGCCCAAGCTAGGCTTAAACTTAAGCAATGTTTCACAAACCTGAGAAATGAAAGGAACTCCTAAAGAAAAAAAAGAACCACAGATGCTGAGAATAAAGCTGTGGATCTCCTGGTGATCAGTAGACTCCAAAGTGAAAAACATCACCTTAGTAAATGACAGTCTTTTCTATGGAAATGTCCTTTAGTTGTGAATTATCACCACAAAAATTAAATTTTGTGTTTCTGTTAAAATATTTTGGGGACTTCCCTGGCAGTCCAGTGGTTAAGACCCCGTGCTTCCATTGCAGGGGGCACAGGTTAGATCCCTGGTTGAGGGAACTAAGATCCTGCATACCACGTGGCATGGCCAAAAAATATATATATAAATAGTTTGCAAGTTATTGTAAAAAAAAAAAAGCAGAACAAATCACTAGATGTAGTAAAACTTCAGAGCCCCGAGACTACATGGGTACACCTCCATAAACAACAAAATAATAATACAAGGTGCACTGTCATGTTTTTCTCCATTTTTGAAATGTATTTTGTTGCTTAATTGTTCATTTCCTGTGCTGAAATAATTACACGTGCCTTTGTGTATTTTAATAAACAACCATTTCAGGGGCAGATAACTAGATCTAAATAATTTGTCATTGGCACTGAAGCTGGCCTCATGCCTCCCTCTCTTGCAAAAATTCTAATTTATGGAAACAACTGACTTTACAGAAGATTGAGGGAACACCATGTCAGAAAATTACTCTCTTTGGAATCACAGCTGAAAATAAAGATGCATCCTAAGGCTCTTTAATGCTTTTGTGTGGTCTTTTTTGCTTTCTTCTTGCTCATCCCTTTTCTTTCTGCTGATGTCTCTTCCTTTGGTTACACGAAGTGTTTTGAGTTTTCTAGAATGAGGACCTCACTATAATGGACTCCCAAATTTTTGTTCATTATTAATTACTCTTGGAAATAGGACCTGTGAAATTGAAATCATCCTGCCAGTCACCAAGCTAACCAGACATCCGCCCTATTGAAATCTAATCCACGTTTTGATAGGCTGCCTTTTAAGGTAGAGGGGTGTCTTCCTGTGTCCTTATAGACAGACAGTGAAATGGGGTTTCTAGGAGTGCAAAGAGACAAAGCTGTCAATTCATAGGCCTGAGGGGCTGGAAGGAATCTTGGAGGCTGTCAGTTCAACTTTGCAATCCATGAAGTAATTTATTCTGCTCAAGTCTGCAGCAGCCTTAGAGCTCTGAACTCTACTAAAATTATGCTCCAGTGATCACTCAGCCAGAATGGACCTGGGAACACATGAGATGGTCATTCTCTGGGCCTTGATGATGTCCCTCTGGCCCTTCCGTCTCCCCTGCTGTGGAGCTCAGGTTCATCACTATGGCAATGGAAAAGTTGACATTCTTCTACTCTGATTCCACCAGCCCCCAGTTTGTGGCAATAGTCACATGACCCAGCACAGCCAGGGGCATGGCCTCTTTCTCTCCTGGGAGAGAAGGTCAGGGGATCACAAACCCAGGTGCCAGGACCAGACAGGTAAAGCACAAGAGTGGAGTGGCCGTGCATAAGACCACAGGGGCTGGGACTTCCCTGGTGGCATAGTGGTTAAGAATCCACCTGCCAATGCGGGGGACACAGGTTTGAGCCCTGGTTCAGGAAGATCCCACATGCCGTGGAACAACTAAGCCTGTGTGCCACAACTACTGAGCCTGTGCTCTAGGGCCCGCGAGCCACAACTACTGAAGCCCGGGCGCCTAGAGCCTGTGCTCCGCAACTAGAGAAGCCACGACAGTGAGAACCCCACACACCCCAATCGAGAGTAGCCCCAGCTTGCTGCAACTAGAGAAAACCCGTGGGCAGCAACGAAGATCCAGCGCAGCCAAAAGTAATCAACTAAAGATCCCACATGCCAAATGGAGATCTTGCATGCGGCAATGAAGATCCCATGTGCCTCAACTAAGACCCTACGCAGCCAAATAAATAAATAAATATTTTTTAAAAAGTGGCAGTTGCTGTCAGCTCCAGCACATTTTAGCCACGTAGGGATGTGGACCTAGTGTTGCCAGATCTTTCAGTTTTTCAAGAGATCTGAAATCCAAACTTTTTTGAAGCTTCCCAATTTTTAAAACACCATGTGAACCACTAAAACATATCTGTAGACCAGATTTAGCCCATGGCATATCCATTTGTTACCTCTGGGGGTTAAAGGCTTTCTCGCTTTCTGACTGTGCCCATTTAGGCCCATCTGACATAATGGTACATTTAAGAAAACACAAGTAATTCAGGGATAACAATGAAGTGACATCAAGCAAATCTGGGAGGTTTACAATGAACTTTTGCAGTAGGTGTGTAGTTGATTTATATTTTTTTTATTGTGGGAAAATGCACATAATAAAATTTAACATCTTAACTATTTTAAGGGCACAGTTCAGTGGTATTAAATATATGTATAATTTTGTGCAACCATCACCACCATCCATCTCCAAACTCTTTTCATCCTGTAAGACTGAAACTCTATACCCATTAAACTCCCCACTTCCTCCTCCCCCAGCCCCTGGCAACCACCATTCTACTTTCCATCTCTATGATTTTGAGTACTATAAGTACCACATAAATGGAATCGTACAGTATTTATCTTTTTGTTCTCAAGTTTCATCTATGCCTAATGAATACTGCATCTTGCAGATTTTCTTTCCTTTTTCTTTTTGGCTGTGCCATGAGGCTTGTGGGATTTTAGTTCCCCAACCAGGGATCCAACCCCGGCCCTCAGCAGGGAAAGTGAAGAGTCCCAGCCACTGGACTGCCACAGAATTCCCAATTGTCTTTTTTTAAAATTTATCTTATTTATTTATTTTTGGCCGCGTTGGGTCTTCATTGCTGCACACGGGCTTTCTCTAGTTGCAGCAAGTGGGGGTTACTCTTTGTTGCGGTGCATGGGCTTCTCATTGCGGTGGCTTCTCTTGTTGCAGAGCACAGGCTCTAGGTGCGAGGGCTTCAGTAGTTGTGGCACTTGGGCTCAGTAGTTGTGGCTTATGGGCTCTAGAGTGCAGGCTCAGTAGTTGTGGTGCACGGGCTTAGTTGTTTCGAGGCATGTGGGATCTTCCCAGACCAGGGCTCAAACCTGTGTCCCCTGCATTGGCAGGAGGATTCTTAACCACTGTGCCACCAGGGAAGCCCCCCAATTGTCTTTCTTTTTAAAAGCTAATTACTTTAAACTATATTCCAATGAATGTATATACCACATTTTGATTATCCACTCATCCATCAATGTACATTTGGATTCTTCCATGTTTTAGCTATTGTGAATAATGCTGCTATGAACGTAGGTGTGCAAATATTTCTTTGTGACTCTGTTTTCAATTCTTTTGGGTATGTACCCAAAAGTGAAATTCTTGGATCATGTGGCAGTTTTATTTTAATTTTTTAAGGAACTGTCATAAAGTTTTTCACAGTGTCTACACCATTTTACATTCCCAATGTACCAAGCACGTACAAGGGTTCCAATTACTCTAAATCCTCTTCAAGGCTTCTTACTTTCTGTTTTTCTGGATTTTGTTTCTCGTTTTGTTTTGTTTTTGATAGTAGCTATCCTACTGGGTGTGAAGTGTTAACTTATTGTAGTCTTGATTTGCATTTCTCTGATGAGTAGTGATGTTGAGCATCTTTTCATGTGCTAATTGGCCATGTGTATATCTTCTTTGGAGCAATATCTATCAAGTCCTTTGCTCATTCTTAGGTAGGTTAGGGCTTCCCAGGTGGCGCAGTGGTTGAGAGTCCACCTGCTGATGCGGGGGTAGCGAGTTCATTCCCCGGTCTGGGAAGATGCCGCGGAGCGGCTGGGCCCGTGAGCCATGGCCGCTGAGCCTGCGCATCCGGAACCTGTACTCTGCAACGTGAGAGGCCCGCGTACCGGAAATAAATAAATAAATAAAATTAGGTAGGTTTTTTCTTTAAAACTTTTTAAAAATATCAATTTATTTTCCTTATTTTTTTGGCTGTGTCAGGTGTTAGTTGCAGCACACGGGATCTTCGTCGAGATTATGGAGCGTGGTCTCTGCTGTGTTCAGGCTTCTCTCTAGTTGTGGTATGCGGGGTTTTCTCCTCTAGTTGTAGTGGGATGGCTCCAGGGCACGTGGGCCCTGCAGTTTGCCGCACGTGAGCTCTCTTGTTGAGGCGCGTGAGCTCAATAGTGTGGCACGCAGGCTTAGTTGCCCCGTGGCATGTGGGATCTTAGTTCCCCAGTCAGGGATCAAACCCTTGTCCCCTGAATTGGAAGGCAGATTCTTTACCACTGGACCACCAGGGAAGTAAGTCCCTAGGTAGGTTTTTTGTTGTCGTTAAGTTTTAGGAGTTCTTTATATATTCTGGATATTAATCCCTTATCAGATCTATGATTTGCAGATATTTTCTCCCACCCTGTGGGTTGCCTTTCACTCTGCTGACAGTATCTCTCTCTTTTTTTAAAAAATACATTTATTTATTTTTGGCTGCGTTGGGTCTTCATTGCTGCGCGCGGGCTTTCTCTAGTTGCGGTGAGCAGAAAATACTCTTCATTGCGGTGCGCGGGCTTCTCATTGCGGTGGCTTCTCTTGTTGTAGAGCACGGGCTCTAGGCGTGCGCACTTCAGTAGTTGTGGCTCACGGGCTCTAGAGCACAGGCTCCGGACGCGCAGGCTCAGCGGCCATGGCTCACGGGCCCAGCCGCTCCACGGCATGTGGGATCTTGCCCGACTGGGGCACAACCCCGTGTCCCCTGCATCGGCAGGCGGACTCTCAACCACTGCGCCACCAGGGAAGCCCGCGATGGCTTCTCTTGTTGTAGAGCACGGGCTCTAGGCGTGCGCACTTCAGTAGTTGTGGCTCACGGGCTCTAGAGCACAGGCTCAGTAGTTGTGGAGCACGGGCTTAGTTGCTCCGCGGCATGTGGGATCTTCCCGGACCAGGGCTCAAACCCGTGTCCCTTGCATTGGCAGGCAGATTCTTAACCACTGCCCGTCAGGAAGCCCCTGACAGTGTCTTTTGATGCACAAATTAAAAAAATTCTTATGAAGTCCAATCTATTTTTTCTTTTTTGCCTGTACCTTTGGTGTCATATCCAAAAATTCATTGCCAAATCCGATGTTGTGAAGCTTTTGCTTTTTTCTTACGAATGAAGCAATTTATTAACCCAGCATCATTTGTTCTAACGCTTCTTGTTGGCAGCTGCCACCTGTCCAGCGATTCCGTCCAGATCTCTCTGTCCGTGAGGTGTTAGTTTGAAGCCCCCATCTTGGTCCTTTTCCACCATTTTCAGCCCATCCAGGGCTTGGAGGACCCGACGGGCCACGCTCTTGGAGCCTCTGCTGAAGTGGCTGGGCATGACACCATGTCTCTGATGCCCCTTATAGATCTTGGTCATGGAACCAACCCCAGCGCCGCCCTGGAAGTACAGGTGCCATTCTGTGGAAGCAGCTTGTGTGTAGAACCAGTTCTCATCGTAGGGAGAGAGCTCTCTATGCTTGACCAGCTTGACAGTGTCCACCCATTCAGGGACTTTTAGCTTCCCGGACTTTTTTTTTTTTGCAGTACGCGGGCCTCTCACTGCTGTGGCCTCTCCCGCTGCAGAGCACAGGCTCCGGACGCGCAGGCTCAGCGGCCATGGCTCACGGGCCCAGCCGCTCCGCGGCATGTGGGATCTTCCCGTACCAGGGCACGAACCCGTGTCCCCTGCATCGGGAGATGGACTCTCAACCACTGCGCCACCAGGGAAGCCCTTCCCGGACTTTTTGAGGAAGGCTGCCAGAGCTCTGACGAACTCCTGCTGGTTCACGTCTTTTACAGTATCTCCAGGCATCGTGCAGCCTCCAAGCTGCCAGCCAGGGGAAAGGTTGTTGTGAAGCTTTTTCCCCATGTTTTCTTCTAAGAATTTTATAGTTTTAGGTCTACAGTTGATTTATATTTGAACCATAATACATAATGTCTGAATGTCCCCGTACTGGAAAGTTATGTCAAATACAGTTGATGCAAATAGGGGTTACTGCATACTGTAGAATTAACCAAACAACCAACAGTAAGTAAAGGATGATAATAAACTTTTAGTAGGACTTCCCTGGTGGTCCAGTGGGTAAGACTCTGTGCTCCCAACGGAGGGGGCCTGGGTTCGATCCTTGGTCAGGGAATTAGATCCCGCACAAATGCTGCAACTAAGAAGTCCACACACCGCAACTAAAGATTCCTCGTGCCGCAACTAAGACCCATTGCAACCCAAATAAATAAATATTTTTAAAAAACCCTAACTTTTGGGCTTCCCTGGTGGCGCAGTGGTTGAGAGTCCGCCTGCCGACGCAGGGGACGCAGGTTCGTGCCCCGATCCGGGAAGATCCCACATGCCGCGGAGCGGCTGGGCCCGTGAGCCATGGCTGCTGAGCTTGTGCGTCCGGAGCCTGTGCTCCACAACGGGAGAGGCCACAACAGTGAGAGGCCCAGGTACAGGAAGAAAAAAAAAAAAAACCCTAACTTTTAGTAACTGTAATTCTAAAAACAATATCTGGTATGGAGGTCCCTCCGAAAATTTGAAATAGAACTACCATATGCTCCAACAATCCCACTTCTGGGTATATATCCAAAAGTATTGAAAGCAGAGTCCAGAAGAGATATTTGCACAGCCATGTTCTTAGAAGCATTACTCACAATAGCCAAGAGGTGGGTGAACCCAAGTAACCATTGATGGACAAACGAATAAACAAAATGTGGTAAATACATGCAACAGAATATTATCCAGTCTTAAGAAGGATGGAAATTCTGCCACATGCTACAGCAGGGATGAGCCTTGAGGACATTACTGAAATAAGCCAGTCACAAAAGGACAAATGGTGCATGATTCCACTTATATTTGGTATCTAAAGTAGTCAAATTCATAGAAACAGGAAGCAGAATGATGATTACTATGGGTTGGGGAGAAGGGGAAATGGGGAGCTGTTGCTTAATGGCTATAGTTCCAGCTTTGCTTGAAAAAGTTCTGGATATCTGTTGCACAACACTGTGAATGTCTTTAACACTCCTGAACTCTACAGGTAAAAATGTTAGATTTTATATGTTTTTTTGTCACAATTAAAAAAAAGAAAAGCATAAGCGACACCTGCAGTAACTGAACACCACACGAACTCAAGACTGTACTGATGGTGCCTTTTCCAAAGCTGCTGGAATTCCAGAGTCTGAAGAGTATGTGCCATGGGAAAGCTGAACTCCAGTGGCTGCCAGACTGCTTGGAATTCCAAATCCCAGGCCTCAGTCAACCCTACTGCCAGTCTATCTTTAGTTTATTGAGATCAAAGGCGCTCTTAACTCAGTAAGGGCCCCTGAGTGGTCACATTTTACCTGTGAGAACTGAAAAACAGAACTTGCATTTTGGAGTCCATTCGTGCCCATCGCCAGACTAAGCTTTCAGAGTTACCCTCTGGACAGCCTGCCTAAGTTGAGGCAGTTGTCTGCAGCAGGCTGCGGAAGGCGAATTTTCACAGCAGCGGGACGTTGCGACCAATCATTCGCATTCCTCAAAGTCCCGTTTCCAGACACGCCTGAGCAGGTGTTATGTCTGTTCTCAAGCAGAAAGCATATTCTGGAATCACGGAGTCAATTTTCAAAGCGAAGAGAAAGGCTTGTGGAATGCATCGCCCCAGGTTTGTCCAGGGACTAACCAAGCAGCGCCGGTTGGGCAAATTTGCTGTTTAAGAGATTCTCCATGGCCCTTATCTACTGCCCTTTCAGCTTATCTGTAATTGAGTGATTTCCTTCGAGGAGTTTTGCCCCACCGCGCCCAAGGCCTGACTCGCCCTTGTAAGGGGACGCTGAAGTCTCCATCCCCGCTCCTACCGAGCCCACATGACCTAAGCAGGGTGGGTGGGATGCGGAGCCTATAGAGTAGGTCCCACGGACAGGGATTTGCATCAGACCTGGGCTCCCCTCCGCTGCCACTATCTGTGCGACCCGTTCCAGCGGCCCCTCTTTTCCTGAGAGTGTTCCCAGTCTCCTAAGTGGAGCTAGTTCACTTCTGCTTTCCCTCCTCCAGGGGAAGGACGTGCCCCGCACACTGGAAAGCCTCCCGAGGTAAATCCCTGGCCACAAAATCACAGCTGTTGCCCCTCGTCCCGCACGCCCGGCGGGACAACGGGCGGACAACGCGCCGCACGTGACCTCCGGACCCGCGCGGCCGGGTCTTCGGCATCGGGGCGTGGCCTCCAGGGGAGGCCGAGCGGCGATTGGCCGGGGGGCGGGGCCCTCGGCGTGCGCG
>NW_020174705.1:3736836-3760485 GCF_003031525.2 Neophocaena asiaeorientalis asiaeorientalis | reverse complement strand
CCCCCGCCCCGAGCCCGCCTGCCCAGGCGCGCCCCCTTCAGGCCCGGGGCCGTCGTCCGGGCCGTCCGTCGCCGCGCGGCGGTCGGAGCCTAGCGCTCCCGGGACACTCTCTGGCCTCGCGATGAGCCCTGCGGTCCGCTGTCCCGGCCGCCTCGCACCGAGACCACCGAGGCGGCGCAGCCAACCCAGTGGGGCCAAGGCCTGAAGCCTGCGAGGCTGCCTGCCTTCCCGGCTTCCGGTCGGCCTCGCCCCGAGCCGGGCGGCTCCTTCTCCCTGCCGCCCCGATCGCCCCTGCCCGGGGCTGGGGTGTGAGAAACATGCCCCTCTCTGCCCTGGTCTTGGCGAGTCTGGGTGTGTCAGCTGGAGAGGGGGAGCTCCTCGGCCAGAAGCGCGCTCCTCCCTCGGGTTTCCGCTGGCGCTTCCTCTCGCGGCTGGCGTGAGCTCTTCCCCTATTCGGGGTGATGCTGCCAAAGGCTGGGTGGGGCCTGGGAAGCCCGAGCAGGTGGAGCCCAGAGGAAGAGCTGAACCAGGTGGTGGGAGGGCACCTTGGTCCCCTGGAAGCGCAGCAGGCCTGATGAGGGGTGTGCTTCAGAGATGATGCCATGCTTGGTCTGCAGCGAAACATTATTTGGAAGGCCTGTGAGTGTCTTCCAATAATGAAGCCTAGGAACTGACCTCTGGTGACCCCATCAGGGACCATCTCACATGAGGGCAGCCTGGAGCAAAAACCCGGTTTTTATCCTCTGGATCATATTTCCTGGGCACGTCCCATGTGCTGTGTCCGGCTGCTGGAACCACAGCAGTGAACACGACAGCATTTTCCTTCCTCTCTGGTGCTTAGTCTCTTGAGGGAGACAGCCAGAAAGCAGACAGGCATGCAAGAGCAATGCAGGTTTTAATAAGTGCACTGAAGAACACACATGAGGGGCCGGGATGAAGATGAAGATGGAGATGGACCTAGAGGTGGGGTTAACCTCAGTAGGATAGTCTGGGAAGGCTGGTGGGAGGAGGTGACATTTAAGCTAAGTCAGGAAGGGTGAGAAGCAGCCAGCCATAGGAAGAATGGGGTGAGAAAGAGCCTGGTGGAAGAAGGAAAGTGGGCCAGGGTGGATGGAGGGCAGTGACAGGGAAGCATGGTGTCAGGTGAGTCCATAGTGGGCCTGCAGAGCCCGAGGACCACAGGAAGAAGTTGGGTTTTACTCTGAGTGCAGTGGGGAGCCATCGAAAGGTTGAAGCGGGTGTGGGGGGCTGGTGGTGGAGAGGTTCTCACATTTGCATTAAGACCGTTGCTCTGAGTGTAATAATGCTTGGAGGGGTCTGGAGTGTACTTGAGGAGCTCTGGGGCTTGTTTCTGGGTGGATCTCAGTCCAACAAGGTAAACAGACAGGCACTGGAATTAGGGATTACAGGGAGAGCTTAAAACGGTTTATATGTTAGGGAGATGGGAGAACAGGTGATGGGTTCTCTTCAAAGATATTTCCTGTCACTATATTTGTACAGTAAACATGAATCAGGAGGGGGGAATAATGCAAGATGATAATGTTCTACCCGTGGCAGGTGAACATTGAACTAGAAACTTGGATGGTGGGGGTGGTTTCCAGGATACTGTGAGTGGGTGGGCTGGGAAATGTGGGTGCTCAATCGTCGGGCGGCAGGGATGCTGCGAGGTGCTGAAACCAACAGGAAACATTGGGACCCCGCCGACCTCCGTTTTAGAAAAAGTGTTCCTCTGCTCCTCTGCGTATGCGGGTGTTAACCTTATTGCCTTTTTATGGGGGTGCATCGTTCACCTGACTATGGGACTTCGTGGAAAGGCCTTTATTTTCCCCTCTCTTAGCTTGAATGTTTTCTCCTGGGGCTTGGAAGACACCCTGTACTTGGTGGAGGCCTTCAGCAATGCAGCTGAGGAAGTCTAGTCTGTCTTCTACCTTAGGTGCTTACTTCTCCTTTCTCTGCTTCTCTCCCTTTGAACAGAATCAAACCCCTCCACCCCCGACCAACACACACACTGCCCAGTTAGCCTCTTGACTTTGTTCAGCCTAAGCTTCCTTCTGACAGCTTCCTCCCCCTTATTAGAGAACTTATTTAATAAGCAAAATCAACCCCTTAATGACAGGTTATCATTTCAAGGACATTTTGCAAGGGACTGTGTGAGTGGGGACAGGGTTTGATCCTAAGGAATGCATCTCTAATGGTGCAGCTTTACGGTAGAGTTCCCTGGATTATGCCGTATGCCCTACCCCTTGCTTTAGGCAGAGCCCTGGCCAACACGTTTTTTGTTCTTTATTTTCAGACCTGGATCAGTGACATTCGAGCAGGAACTGTCCCCTCATGTGGGAACCATATCAAAGCCAGCTGCAGCTTAATTGCATTCAACTCTGACCGTCCAGGTAGGGAGGTGAACATGGTTGTGGGAATTCAGACATTGTCACCCTAGGTAGGGTGGGGCCAGAGGCTTGGAGGGGCCTCTCAGGGCTCAGAGGTCAGCACCATGACGGCCTTAGACCCCTGCAAACTGGTCAATGTGCAGTAGGCAGATTGCCTTTGCTTTGGGCATTGCCAGCACACTTTGTATAAACATGTTGGCTTGGTCTTCAAGAGCTTGGCCTGGAGGGTGAGGAGGGGGCTGTCGCCTTTGTTTCCAGCTATCCTCATATGCAATCCACTCCTCTTCTGGGAGCAGCTGGGGTCAATACAAACGCAAAAGCTCCCTGTGTTGGTTGAGACGCTTTTGGTTGTCAGTGATAACTCAGACCTCAAATTGACTTAAGCAAGAAATGGATACCTTTTTGGTTTATAGAACTAAGAATTCCAGAGGCTTCAGGCAGAGTTGTATCTCACTGTATCCTGATCTCTCTCCCTGTTCCTCGGCTCTGCTGCCCTTAGGTGAGGGCTTCTTTCTCAGGTAAAGCTGGGAAGGTGGCAACTGGTAGCCCCAAGCTGACTGCTTATGACCCACAGTGCCTTAAAGAGACAACCTTTTACCCTAGTGTCTTTGCACAGTCGATGTCACGGAAGGCTCTTGTGTGGGGCAGGAACCGAAACCTCTGCCAATCACTCTGTCCCAAACGGTGTGGCCTTACAGTTGGTGGAGGCTCTGGGAAGGTCCAAGGCTGAGCATTTGGGTCTTGTGTGTTCTGGGAGTCCTGGGTAACAGATCCGTATGAGGCCTGAAGTCAGAGTCCCCGTGTTTGTTTGACAGGCGTGCTGGGCATCGTGCCTCTGGAAGGCCAGGGAGAGGACAAGAGACATGTGACCCACCTGGGCTGCCATTCAGGTGAGTGGAGACTGGACCCAGGAAGCCTGGAACTTGCCCCTCCCTCCCTGGGGCCAAGGATTCATACTCACCTGGTCCCACAGCCCTGTGGCTGGCTGAATCCTTCCTGTTCTCCTCACTGTGCCTTCTGACAGACGGGGTCCGGATTGGAAGGCTGGTTCCTGGTTGAGAATTCTGGTCTGGGCAGAGAGGAGGGAAGCTGGGTGCTTCAGGTGGTCAGGCTGGAAGGAGGCGGATATGCACCGGCCGGTGCCAGGCTCCAGGCTGATGCTGGCTCCCCATCACTGCAGAAGATTCAACCCTATGTGGTTCTTAGCCCTGTGTGCTCACCTGGAGCCCAGCAGATCACCTCTCACCACCAGGCATCCTCTCCAGCCAGGCTGCTCAGGGCGCTCCAAGGAGGGGGCTGGTTGAGCTGCAGGGCCGGAGATGGGCCCTCACAAAGAGAGCTTTTGTCCACCACTACAGCTGCTTCTGGGGGCGCCCAGCAGTCCATCTGGCAGCCTGCCTGCTTTGAGGGAACAGTTTGCTCTCCTTGGGCTACAGCAGTGCTGGCCCAGCTGCCTCCCATTTCCCTGTCCAGCTGCAATGGCCATGGGCCCAGACCCTCTGGACTGCGCTCCTGGCTGCCTGTTGGGCAGCCTTGGGTGAGGGAAGGGGGCTGATCCTTCGTCCCTGGTCTGGGTGTGCAGCTCAGTGTAGCAGTCTTGATGAAGATGGTGGTGGTTAATAAAATGATGGTAGTGAAGACTGATGGAGAGCTCCCCGGGTGCTAAGCGTGTATCTGCGTTTTCTCACCTAATCCTTTTTTAAAATTTGAAACAACTTTTTCGAGGTATCATTTACATACTATAAACATTACTTGTTTTAAGTGAAGGATTCGATGACTTTTATTAAAGTTACAGGGTTGCATATCCCACCATCCAGTTTTAGAACATTTGCATTATTCCAGAAAGACCCCTTGTGCCCCTTGGCAGTTAATGCGTTTCTACCTTGGGCGCTGCAGCCTCAGGCATCCGTTGATCTTTCTGCCTCTGCTGCAGGGGCTGCAAGCTACTGTGTGGCCAGATCTGGCCTGCTGCCTGTCTTTGTAAATAGTTTTATTGGAACACAGCCACGCCTCTTCATTGACTTACCGTCTGTGGCTGCTTTTTCCAACAACTGCAGAGTTAAGGAGACAGACTGTATGTCCCTCAAAGCCTAAAATGTTTCCTATCCCAACCTTCACAGAAAACGTTTGCTGGTTTCTGCTCTACAGACTGGCCTTTTCTGGACGTTTCATATAAATGGATTCACACTATACATAGTCTTTCGAATCTGGTCTGTTACGTTTGGAATGATGTTTTTGCGATCCATCTAATGTAGCGCGTAGATGAAGTCTGCTTTCTCATCCATTCTCATACCTCTTTTTTATTTTGGCTGCGTTGGGTCTTTGTTGCTGCGCATGGGCTTTCTCTAGTTGTGGTGAGTGGGAGCTACTCTTTGTTGTGGTGTGCGGGCTTCTCATTGTGGTGGCTTCTCTTGTTGCAGAGCACAGGCTCTAGGCGCGCGGGCTTCAGGAGTTTTGGCACGCAGGCTCAGTGGTTGTGGCTTACAGGCTCTAGAGCTCAGGCTCATTAGTTGTGGTGCAGGGGCTTAGTTGCTCCTACACGGGCCTCCCACTGTTGTGGCCTCTCCCGTTGTGGAGCACAGGCTCCGGACGTGCAGGCTCAGCGGCCATGGCTCACAGGCCCAGCCGTTCCGCGGCATGCAGGATTCTCCCGGACCGGGGCACGAACCTGCGTCCACTGCATCAGCAGGCGGACTCTCAACCACTGCGCCGCCAGGGAAGCCCCCCGAAGTAGGTTTTTAAATAACCAGTTTTTCAGCTAAGAAAACTGAGGCTCAAAGAGTTAAAGAATTTAGCAGTGTTGGCATTGCTGCTGGCAGAGCCAGAATCGGAACCCAGGTGTTTTTAGGCACCATGCTGTTTGCTTCTTGATGCTTTTTCCTCATGGGGAAGTGGCCTCAAGTTGGTGTTGTCTGCAAGGTGGTGGGCCCCCTGTTACTGGGGAACCAGGCTTGTGTTGGCAGAACGTAGCCTCACTGTGGCTCCAGCTATCCAGAGCCTCTCCCTGCAGGAGCAGCCTTGCCAGAAAGCTGCTCTGAGGGTAGCTGAGCTCCAGCTCCTCAGAACCTGCTGTCTGGGCACCAGGCACCAGTCTGCCCTCTTAGGTGCTGGTGGGGCGGGGGGAACTGTGGTAGCCTGGGTTCTGGCTGCTGCCCTGACTTCAGGGTACCCTGCCTTCAGGGGCACCTTCTGCCTTTTGGCTCAGGGCCAAGTGGCCCTTTGGTCCAGGGGAACAGAAGGCTGGGAAGCATCTAGAGAGTGTTGCTGCATGACTGGGCTGTGGGGTCGTGGCTGGGGGCCTGCTCTGAGTTGGGAAACACCGTGTGTTGTGGTGAAGATGTAGGTTCTGAAGCTGGACTGCCTGCCTGACCCTCAGCCTTGCCCCTTCTTAGCTGTGCAGCTATGGGCAGGTTACTTAACCTCTCTGTCCTCGTGTCCTCTTCCTCCAGTTGGGGATGACACCACAGTGCTATCCTGATGGGTCGTTGTGAGGATTTGGTGAGATAAACACACACGAAGGCCACAAGCCTGCAGGCACAACTGAGCACTCAGATCGGCCACATCACCACTGCTCATTCCCTTGGGGGTGCCAGCGTCTGCACCCAGCCTGGGCCCTGCCCTGTTCCATGAGGAGCCCGGAGGGTGGGGTGGTAGGGCTTCCGTGGCCAGGAGTACGGGTTAGGGCTGTCCCAAGGTGTGCCTCTTCCCGTCTGCCCCTTCTCTTCCTTTTTTTTTTTTTAAGTTTTTAAAATTTTATTTATTTTTTTTGGCTGCATTGGGTCTTCATTGCTGCACGCAGGCTTTTCTCTAGTTGTGAGTGGGGGCTTCTCTTGTTGCGGAGCACGGGCTCTAGGCACGCAGGCTTCAGTAGTTGTGCCGCATGGGCTCAGTTGCTCCACGGCATGTGGGATCTTCCCAGACCAGGGATCGAACCTGTGTCCCCTGCATTGGCAGGTGGATTCTTAACCACTGCGCCACCAGGGAAGTCCCCGCCCCTTCTCTTCCTTGTCTCCTCTGGCAGGATGCCCAGGGTCAGTCTCTGGCCTGGGAGTAAAGTGTACCTGCTCGGCCCCCCTGGGGAGGCTGGCAGTAGGGATGGTCACTGTGCTCCTTGCTCTGGTGACTTGGGCCTGGCCGTCCTGCTCACATCTCCACTGCCCCCACACCTGAGCCCTGGCCTTGTCTCTGTCCCCCTGAAACCCCCAGTCTCACTTCCCCTCTGGGCTCTGGCTCACTCCAGAGCCCCACCACACTCCCGAGCCCCACCTCACTCTGTGCCCCACCTCCCCTCCCAACCCCCCAGAGATGAGCAGTTTAGGTTCTTTGGTTGCAAAGAACTGAGACTAACTCCAGCTTGCTTAAGCCAGAAAGGGATTTGGGAGACTCTTGGGGAGCTTCCAGAACTGAAGGAGCAGCTGGACGCACAGGCCTTAGGAGGGTCCTGGCTTGAGAGCTGACAGCTCCCTCCCAGCTGGCTGCTCTCCACCCAGGCCAGTCCCTAAGGCACCCTGTCGCTAGGCTTCCCATTCCTGGTTTAACTCCCTTCAGAGAGAAGCTGGCTGCCTGGGCTTGGGTCAGGTTCACTCCTGTAGGTGGGCCAGCCCTGGCTTGTCAAGGGGCAGAGAACTCCTAGGTCAGGCATGTCACTCCAGCCCCCTGCCTAGCCGATGTCCTAACCTGTGCCATCCTCCATATTCTCCAGGGCCTACTGTGCCCCCTGCAGGAAGCCTTCTCTGACCCCTGACCTTGGGGTCCCCCCTGAATTCACAGCCCGCCTCTTGCTGCATTTGCAGAGAAGTGTGTCTCTCCCTGTGGATGTGATGAGTGTCTGTTAGGGCTGGATGGCCTCTAGTCTGTCCTATATGTGAATCTTGTGGGGGCCGGCGCTTGTATCCATTCACCTGAGCTGGGTTCTGGATTTTGGGCGAATGCAGGTACCTGGTGATCCAAGGAGCTTCCTGCCCATCATCCTGCCAACCTCCCAGTGATGGGCCCTTGACCACCTTGGGATGCAGGGCTCTTGGGGATGTGTGTTGCTTGTGGGGGCCTGTAGCCTTGGCCTGTGGTCTCTAGAGGTGCCCTCCCCTCGAGGACTTTCAGCCTGCTGCCATGTAGGCAGAGGGGTCAGCTCAGAGGCCCTGGGCCGCGGTCCTGGCCTTGGGAGAGGGCACGGTGGGCTGGAACAGGACATTCCGGCGGGCCCACATCTGGCCCATGTCTGGCCCGTGTCAGCTGTTTCTCTCCCTCAGACCTGGTCACAGACTTGGACTTCTCTCCCTTTGATGACTTCCTCCTGGCCACGGCCTCAGCCGACAGGACGGTGAGTGGAGCGGCTGGAAGAACTATTCCAGGCCTTATGAGCCACCAGGGCCCTGCTGGTTTGCAGTCCAGCCCCTCCTGCTAAGTTCCTCAACCCACGCCAGCTCCCGTGTGCTCCCATGCGCTTACCCTGAGCTGTGGCCATGACCTGCGTTCTGCTGCTCGGCTGCCTGAGGACAGCAGGCCTGTAGTGCTGGGGGAGCAGTACGCTTGGCTCTCCCTACTCCCACATCTTCCCCTCGGCCCCTAACCACACCTTGTGACCCTGAGCCCGTCCCCTCCCTTCCCCTGGGGTAGGGGGCAGCCGGGGCAAGGCTGGCTGGAGGCAGCGAGGCCCCTCCCAGTCCTGGGCTCACGGACTCGCTCTTTCCTGCAGATGAAACTCTGGCGACTGCCTGTCCCTGGCGGGGTGCTGCCCTCAGAGCCTGGGCTGGTGCTGGGCCCTGAGGACGTCCAGGTGGAGGTGCTGCAGTTCCACCCCACCGCAGATGGCGTCCTGGTGAGCGCGGCGGGCAAGACCGTGAAGGTCTGGGATGCCACCAAGCAGCAGCCCCTCATAGGTATGGGCCACACTCACTGTCCCTCCCTGGGCAGCCCTGTCTGGCAGCACTTTGTTTCTTTGTTTATGATTTTGGTAACATGACTTTTAAGACACGTAACAAAGTTTCACATGTACGTGATATATATACACATATATATACATATATATGTATTTATGTATATGTGTGGGTGTGTGTATGTGTATGTTTGTATATGTGTGTGTATATATTACATATAATTTTACAAGGCTTGTTACAAACACCCCATCCCTCCCTAAATCCCATAGGCATGTGTTTTCATCTCACTTAGCTGTTTTTTCTGCTTTTTCCTCCATATGTCTAAGCAACTTCCTTATACTGTTATTTCTTGAATTGTGTGACATTTCAGTTTTGAAAACAAACTACTGATTTCTCCTCTAGGGGATGAGAATTTTGCTGTTTCTACATCCCCTCCCCCCCGGTGCTGCTTCTCTTATTTTCCCAGTATATATTGTCCTGGTCCATTTGGGCTGCTATAACAAAATCCCACAGACTGGGTGGGTTATAAACAACAGGCATTTATTTCTCACAGTCCTGGAGGCTGGAAGTCTAAGATCAAGGCACCAACAGATTCAGTGTCTGGTGAGGACCTGCTTCCTGATTCACAGATGGCCGTCCTCTGGCTGTGTCCTCATGTGGCAGCAGGGGTGAGGGAACTCTCTGGGGCCTCTTTTATAAGAGGCCTAATACCTTTCATGGGACTCCACCCTCATGACCTTATGAGCAGCACCCTCACTGCTGCTGCCCCTTTCCCGGAATTACCCCCAAGCCAGGCTCACCATGGTGATACCCCCACGTCTGGGGCTAGCACCAAGGGCTGACAGTGTACCGGGGTGTCTGAGGGACTCCCTCCTGACTGAGGAGCCGTCTTGTGCCACTTGCCCCCAAAGTGCTGCTGGTGCAGTGGAGGAGACCACCCTAACCTGGTGCAGGCCACCTGGCAGTGTGTCATCAGAGTCACCCCAGCTGTAACTAGCATCTCTCAAGCCCTTCTCGTGTGCCCAGCGCTGTGCTGAGGGCTTCACGTGGGAGGGTGTTGCCGTTCCCTGCTACAGGTGAGGTGAGGTTAAATAACTTGGCCAAGGCCACAGTGCAAGCAGGTGACAGGGCTGGGATTAACCTCGGGGGAGTAGACCTTGTCATAGTAGTTTCCTATTGCTGCAAATAGAATTACCCCGAAACCTGGAGGCTTATAACAGCTGGTAACGTTTATCATCTCACAGTTTCTGAACGTCAGGGATTTGGGAGCAGCTTAGCTGGGTGGCTCTGGCTCAGGGCTCCTCATGATGTTGGAGTTGAGCTGTCAGCTGGGGCTGCTGTCAATCTGAAGGCTGGACTGGGGTGGAGGGATCCACTTCCTAAGTGGTTCACTCACAGTGCTGGCTGTGGGAAGGAGGCCTCGGTTCTCCCCCATGGGCCTCTCTGTGGGCGGCTTGAGTGCCCTCAGTACACGGTAGCTGCTTCCCCTGGTGGACAGTCCAAGAGAGGCATCAAGGAGGAGGCCGAGGTGCCATTTACGCCCCAGCTTTGGAAGGCACATGCTCTTCGTTAGAAGCGAGTCTCTGAGTCCTGCTCACACTCAAGAAGAAGGGAATCAGGCCCCACATTTTGAAAGGAGGTGTTAGTTTCCTAGGGCTGTCGTAACGGAGTACCACAAGCAAATTTATTGTCTCACAATTCTGGGGACCAGAAGTCCAAAATTAAAGTGTTGGCAGGGTTGGTTCCTTTTGAGCTGTGAGGGAGAATCTGTTCCAGGTCCCCTTCTCAGCTTCTGTGGCTTCAGGTGTTTCTTGGGGCATGTCGATGGCCATCTTCCCTCTGTTCACATCATCTTCTCTCTGTGTATGCATCTTCTCTCTGATTTCCCTTTTCACAAGGACACCGTTCATACTGGATTAGGGTCCATTCTAGCAATATCAGCTGAACTTGATCATCATCTCAGGTCTCCCCAGTGGATCATCTGCAAAGACCCTATTTCCAAATAAAGTCACCTTCACAGGTGCTGAGGGTTAGGACTTCAGCATCTTTTTGTGGGGGACACAGTTCAGTCTATAACAGGAGGAGTGTCAAAGAATTTGTGGACACATTTTAAAACTGTCACGCTGTTGGGGGAGGGAATGGGGATGGCCCGAGTAGGGGCCCAGGGCGGGTGTGTGTGTGACATGTCCGTGGTCTGTGGGGGTTGGGGGGATGTTGGTGATTGAGCAGAGTGGGGTGGCCCAGAAGCAGGGAGCCTGGGAAGGGAGTGGGAGCGTGGCCTGAGGAGGGCAGGGCTGAAGGAAGCAACCCCCAACAAAAGCATCCCCCCCCAATCTGGGAGGAGCTGCTGCCCTTGCTCCTCTTCCCGACGCACCCTCGCTGCTGCTGCCCCTTTCCCGGAATTACCCCCAAGCCAGGCCTGCCTGCGCCCGCTTCCCTGATGCCCTCATTGCATGGGACAGGGTTGGGGGGACCCTGGACCCCTCCTGACCTTGGCCGCTTCTCTGCAGAGCTGGCGGCCCACGGGGACCTGGTGCAGGGTGCCACCTGGAGCCGGGACGGAGCCCTGGTGGGCACAACATGTAAGGTAAGGGTGGGCGGTGAGACTCGAGTAAGTGCCTGTGGGGGGCCTGAGGCATGTGCAGCTCTGCCAGGGCTGTCGTGTCGCAGAGCCCATGTCCTGGGCTGTACCTGTCAGACTCGGCAGTACTTGTGGGGCAGCAGCAAACTGAGGCCAGGATAGGTGTTCACCTTCCTTGTCCTCATGCCTCTGGCTCATACCTGTCTCTTGAAGCCCCCACCCCACTAAAGAAAGACCCACATTGGACCTCTGGGGCTCCCAACTCCACTCTCAGCCAGCCTCACCTGGCTGCCTGGCTGCTTTGTCCAAACTGCCTGCCTCTCCGTGAGGGTCATGTTAGGCAGCGTCCACAAGCTGGGCACTGTGCTGGCCCTCCGGCCAGTCAGAAGGCCTCAGGGTCCTCGGTGATGCCAGGTCCTGTGCCCACTGAGTCCTGTGCTAGTGGGGGTGGCCGATGTGGGTCCAGGGATCGTACAGATAAAAGGATAATTGTGACCCAGGCTGTGAAAGAGGGACATGAGGTGCTTTGAGTGGTTGGAGAGGCCAGGGGAGGCTTGGCCTCTGGCAAGGGCTGTGAGGGAAGGGTTCATGGTGTGGGGCAGGGGGAGCGTGCTGGGGGCAGAGAGCAGAGCTGCGTACACAGGGTCGCGCTTGTTACTACAGAATCAACAGGAAAGCACTGGAGTGTTTTTAAAACCAGAGGTGGGTGGCTGAGGTGTGAGGCGAGCAGATCTGCATTTTGAGGCTCCCCTGCTGCAGTGTGGACAGAGAATTGCAGGCGGGGACGAGGGAGCTGGGGAGGAGAGAGCTGTAGGGTTGGTGGTGGGCTGTGTGTGAGGGGTGGGGGGGCCCGAGGCCAGCTCCTGGGCTACAGGCTGGAGGAGGCCTGCCACCGAGACTGGGCACTCCGCAGGTTGGAGGTGCCGGGGAGGTCTGGGCGGAGGTGTCAGTTGAGTCCGTGCAGTTGGCTCTGGGCAGTGGTCTGAGCGGAAGGTGGAGGCCTGGGTGGCGTCTGTGTTTATGTGGCACCTGCAGAGGGACGAGAGTGCCCTGAGTGGGAGAGAAGGGTTGAGAGCAGAGGCAGAGGGAGCCTGAGGAAGGACCAGAACCTGCGAGGAGACGGGGGAGCACCTGGTGGGAGGAAGGAAGCCCTGAGAACTAGGCTAAAGGGCGTCCAGGGAACATGGGAAGTGTCTGAGAAGACGTGGCTGACACACACCTGTGGATTTGGGTCGTGAGACCTTCAGGAGCTTGCAGGGTGTCTGCTGCCTGAAACCACACGTGAAGGAAGGTGGGAGGCGAGGAAGGATGGGGTGGGGGGGGGAGCAGGGCTGGCCGGGGTGGGGTTGAGGATGCCTCTGAAGAGAAAATGTGGGGCCTGCATACACGGGAGGATCCTATTTCCCACTTTCTCTTCTCTCTGCCTTCTTGGAAGCCCCATTTCCTGGTCTTCATCCACTTTCCCCCCCTGTTTGGTTTATTAAACATTAGGCTCCAGACATTGGCCTGAGCTCTGGGGGTCGAGAGGTAAATCAGACGGGGCTACTGTCCCCTTAGATCCCTAAGGAGCCATGCTTGAGGGCAAGGCAGTCACATGGTTCCCTTGCTCGGGCAAAACGATGGTGACACAGCTTCCCAGGGACAGTGAGGTCGGGGCTACCCTTACTGAGGAGGGGACAGGTGTCCCAGGCAGAGGGACCAGCCTGGACAGAGTCCTGTGTTTGGGCTGTGACCTCCCCCTCCACTGAGAAACCCCCTCTGTGCTGTCTCCACAGCGTGTGTGTGTGTGTGTGTGTGTGAGTGTGAGAGAGAGAGAGAGAGACAGACAGACAGAATGAGACAGGATGGGAGCGAGGAGGAAGCTGGAAGGGAATTGTCATGGGAGGTGTTTTGATCACCCAAGCATAGTAGTTTATGCTTGTTTTACAAATTTTGGAGAGCAGTGAAAAAGTAAAGAAGCAAAAAAAAAAAAAAAAGTCACCTGTAACCCTTCCACCCAGGGACAGGGCCTGTCACCATTTTGACATCTTTCTCTCTATGCTTTTTCTATACATGTAGGACTCATACTCTCCATGTTAGTTTTTTGTTCCACATAATAAACATTTTCTCTAATTCATCAAAAATTTAATAAATGTCATGGGAAATATTTAATCATATAGATTCACAGTTTTCTCAGTGGAGCTCCTACTCTCAGAAGCGTGGATTACTTCCAGTTTATGTCACTGTTATAAGCTGTAACGTTTGAATGTATCTGTATATAGGGTTTTTCTCTGCCTTCTCTGTGAGTTTCTTAGCCTAGAGCAGGGGCAAACTTTTTCTGTGAAGGGCCAGATAGTAGATGCTTTGGGTTTTGCAGGCCAGGCTGTCTCTGTCAGTGCACCTTGTAGCAGAGCAGCAGCCATGGGCAGTACATACATGAAGGGCGTAGCTGTGTCCCAGTAAAACTGCATTGGTAGAGCCAGGTCTCAGGCTGGATGTAGCCCGTGGGCCTTAGAGCTTGCCCACCCCCACCTAGATTCCTATGACGGATGTTGCTGACTGCAGGCTGTGAAGATTCTTAAGGTGGTTGATACATTTTAGCCAGCGGCTTTCTAGAGGAGGCGGCCCTGGGGCTGTTCTGTGAACGCCTTGGGCTCCAGCTTGAGCTTTGCGGGAAGACATGTGTCCGTGGGTGCGCAGTCAGCCCTCTGAGCCTGGAGGTTGAACAGAGCAGGGCTGCACATCCCACATGTGAGTCCGTGAGGAAGTGTGCGGAAAGCCCCAGCCCCTGAGGGAGGGCCCCGCTCTTCCTCCTCCTCACAGTTCCATTGGGTGCCTGAGGTGGTCAGAGCTGCAGCGCGTGGCCACGGGCAGCTTGACAGAAGTGCAGCAGGAAGGGGCCTTGGTTCCCATGGTGAAGGAGCAGTCCTGTGTAGACAGGTGATGTTCTGAGCAGGGACTGGCCTCAGCGACGGCCCACACATCAGCCTGCCTGGGCCACGGCCCTGGATGGGGAGGAAGGCAGCTTCTGTAGAGCTCGCCCGGGCCACCTGCCAGCACCCCACCCTGCCCGCAGGTACTGTGGCCTGGACGGCCCTTCACTCGAGAGCCGCAACCCATGAGGCCAGTCTAGCCTGTGGCCTCCGCCCTGCGTCCACTCGGCTACAGGCCCCCAGCCCAGCCCCAGGCAGGGTGTCTAGGGAGCAGGTGTCTGGGGGCTGGATGTGGGTCGTTCCCTGTGGAGCAGCCAGAGGTGCCCGTGCTCACCAGAGCTCCCGGCCCAGCTGGGCCTGATACGAACCGGACCCCCCAGAGTGTTTGGAACCCCCAGTGTGGTTGAGTCTGGCTTTGACGAGGCTGCAGAGGAATCGATTAGGAGGCAGGCACTCTCCCGGGGGGTCCTGTCTCCCAGGGGTCCTGCTGTGTTCAGAGGCAGCCAGCTGAGGGGTGTGGCCGGGGACAGGGTAGGGTCAGCTGAGGCCGAGCCTGAGGCCACGCGAGGGCTTTGTTCTGAGGGCAGCAGTCACTGTGGTGGAGGACACGGTGTGGGGGTGGGGTGATGGCAAGGAGCAGATCAGCCTTCAGGAGGGGGGCCAGCGCAGGGAGAAGTGACTCCCTGGGGGAAGGCCTGGCAGAGCATGGGGCTGTGGGTACCTAGGAGGGGGCCGAGGGCGTTGGGTCCAGGGACTGCTTGCAGATGCCTTGTGGAACTATGCGGGAGCTGTCCCTGTTGAGGCAAGGGGGCTGGGCCCTGTCCCCATGCTGACCAGTCACTGGACATGCGCATGGCTGTGGGCAGCAGGGCCAGGAGGGGTGACAGCTGCGAGCCCTCAGCACCCAGGGACGGAGGGCCTCACCACAAACCCTGCAGCCACGGCAGTCCCCAGGGTGCCATCCCTGGGGACAGCTTTCCCAGGATCTGGCTGCGACCTTGCGAGAGGAACCCTGGGCTGCTGGTCTCATCCTCTTCCTCCCCACCACCCAGGCTGGGCTCCTGAACTCTGGACTGCCCCCCTGCTGGTTACAGGGGGCGTCTCTGTTGTGGGGGTCCAGCCCCACGTCCCTAGGGGTCTGAGCCCCATTTACGATCAAGATTGGGCCCGGAGCGGGGCGGGTGGAGAAGGAAGAGCTACCCAGTCACAGAGCACCCTGTCCCCATTGTGTCCTGGGACGGCGACTCAACTCCTTACCTGCTGGTGTCTTGTGGGGAGGGATTAGTGGAGCAGGCCATCTCTGAGTCTGGTGGACCTCTGTGCCTTCTCCGCCCTGAGCCCAAAGGCGCAGGGACGAGAAACATAGATTTCCCAAGTGGGTTGCCTGGAGTGGTGCCCAGGGGAGGCCCCCCAGCTCCCACCCCAGTTCCTAGACCTGGTTACCTGTGGGGACACAGGGCCTCGCGATACTGTTGATGTGGGTGCGGCATCCTGGGGGAGGACGCTGTCCTTGAAGGGTGTCACATGTCAGCAAGTGCCGGGTATCACCACAGTCCTGTGTCCACTGCCCCTTCCTTTGCTGTAAAGGGAGCCTCAGGATCCTGAACGGGTTAGTCAAAAACCGCAAGCCCTTGGGGAGTGGTGCAGGAGGGGGGCTGCCCCTGTGACCGCAGTCCAGGTGGAGGTGCCCATGGGTTTGTTCTGAGAGTGCGGGAGGAGCCCGTGAGGGGCCAACCCTCAGCAGGAGGGAGCCTGAGCCCCTCTTGACCAGTGGTCGGCAACATTCTTCTCATCAGGGCCTCCCTGGTCTCCACACTGTGCTCCCCGCCAACCCCATGGGGAAAACCTTCTTGGCTACTTGGTTATGACTCCTGTCCTGCCTTGGAGCAGTTCTACCTGCAGGCTTCCTGATGCCCCTGCAGGGCGAGGGACTGGCTCAGCCCAGTGAAGCCCGTTCTGGCTCCCCTCCCAGCTCCTGCGGCCGAGGGGAGGAGCAGGTGGCCGCTAGGGGGCACGCTGGCCCCACAGATGGCTGGGCTTGGCCAGCTAGGCTCCCACTCCACCGGGAGTGGGCCTGTGAGCCCAGCGCCTCGGCAGCCCAGTGCCACCCCTGCTGCCCGGCCCTGCAGGCCCTACCAGTGCCAGTCCAGCCCCCAGTGCCCAGTCTGAAGCCTGGTCTGGACCTCCTGTTGGAATTCTGCACTCGATGGCCCAGCTGCCTTTAGGGAGGTGCCCACGTCCCAAGACTGTGCCTCCGACCTGTGAGAAGTGCTGCCATCACCCTCACCCCACCCTGGGCTCGGGGGTTTGCCCAGGTCACAGAGCACATCAGTGGTGGATTTGGCGTCCTAACCCTGCCTGTCTGGTCTCGACAGGGGTAGGAGTGGCCCTTGCTGCCAGGAGGCCTTCCATCTTGCCTGTCATCTGTCGAGATCCAATGTCGCTCACTGCTTGACCCATCCTCTGTCTGTCCCGTGCTGCCCTGTCTCTGTTCTCAATCTCTGGTTCTTTCACTGTCCCTTGCTCTCTTTTCTGTGTCTATAGTTGTCTCTGTTCTCTGTCTTTCTCTCTTTCTGTGTCTCTGTTCTTCTCTGACCCTCTATCTTTCCCCATCCTCTCTCTGTCTCTCACTGTTCTTTCTGCCTGTCTCCATCCTGTGTCCCTCACTGTCCTTGTCTGTCTGATCGCTGTCTGTCTCTAAGCAGCCTCCTCCCGACCGAGGCTGTGGAGTGGACGGTGCCTCAGAACTAACCACTGGACTGTGCCTGGTGCCCACTTGGCACGTAGCCAGTGCTCAGTAAACTGCAGCTGGAAGGAGAACCCTGGGACCCTGCCCGTGAAGGCCTGTGAAGGGAGGCCTGGCTTTTGAGGCCTTTGCAGGCTGACCCCTCCCTTGTCCAGCTGTGTGCTTGCCTGCTGCCCCCCAGTCCTGCCATTCATTCTCCCTGTATGAGCTCGTCTTCCCTCCACGTCTCGTGCCAGCGAGCTCCTGTCTCCACATCTTTGCTCATTCTCTTCCTCCTCCCTCGAATGCCTTTCCCTTCCCAGTACAAGCTCCACTTGTCCTCTGGGCTCAAGTCAGGTCCAGGTTCCTCCCCAGAGTTACCTGTAATCACCTCTGGGTTGCAGACACCAGCACTCAGCAGAGACTGTCTGCTCTGTCTGAATCCCAAGCACCTAGGCAGGGCCAGGCAGACAGGGCCAGGAGTCCCCATATTCCCCTCCCTACTCCACCTTGCATTAGTGAGGTACGTTTGTTATAGTTAAACCAATGTTGCTACAGTAACTAAACTCCGCAATGTACATTAGGGTTCACTCTTCCATGTTTTTTTGTTTTTTTTAAACAAACCTGGTCTTTCTTTTTTTAAAAAAAATATTTATTTATTTATTTGGCTGTGCTGGGTCTTGGTTGTGGCACGTGGGATCTTCGCTGCCGCTTGCGGGATCTTTGTTACAGCATGCAGGATCTTTAGTTGTGGCATGCGAACTCTTAGTTGCGGCATGTGGGATCTAGTTCCCCAACGAGGGATTGAACCTGGGCCCCCTGCATTGGGAGCGTGGAGTCTTAAGCCACTGGACCACCAGGGAAGTCCCCAGGGTTCACTCTTGATGTGCTTCCTGTGGGTTCCCACAAATGCATGACATCATGTATCCATCATTACAGCTTCACACAGGATAGTTTCACTGCCCTAAAAAAGTGGCCTGTGCTTCACCCGTTCATCCCTGCCTTCCTCTTCCCAAACCCCTGGCAACCACTGATCTTTTTGTTGTCTCTGTAAGATTTGCCTTCTCCTGGATGTCAAGTGTCATAGTTGGAATCAAAGAATATGTAGCCTTTCCAGATGGGCTTCTTTCACTTAGTAATATGCATTTATAGGTCTTCCGTATGTTTTTGTGGACTGATAGCTATTTTTTTAAAATTTTGGTATAAAAAACACATATAAAAGTTGCCGTCTTAACCATTTTAAATATACAGTTCTAATATTAAGTATATTTACACTGTTGTGAAACGGATCTCCAGAACTGAAACTCTACACCCACTGAACAACTTCTCTTTGGCCCCTACCCCAGCCTCTTGTAATCATTTTACTTTCCATATCTATGAATTTGACTACTTTAAATACCTCATACAAATGGAATCATACATTATTTGTCCTTCTGTAAATGGTTTATTTCATTTAGCATAATGTCCTTAAGGTTCATTCATACTGTAGCATGTGACAGGGTTTCCTTTTTCAGACTGAAAAGTATTTCATTGAATGTGTATACCATGTTTTGTTTTGTTTTGTTTTTTGGCTGTGTTGGGTCTCTGCTGCTGTGTGCTGGCTTTCTCTAGTTGCAGCGAGCGGGGGCTACTCTTTGTTGCGATGCATGGGCTTCTCGTTGCGGTGGCTTTTCTTGTTGCGGAGCACAGGCTTCAGTAGTTGCAGCACGCAGGCTCAGTAGTTGTAGCATACGGGCCCTAGAGTGTGTGGGCTTCGATAGTTGTGGCGCATGGGTTCTAGGGTGCGCAGGCTTCAGTATTGTGGCGTGTGGGCTCAGTAGTGTGGCTCTCGGGCTCTAGAGTGCAGGCTCAGTAGTTGTGTCGCACGGGCTTAGTTGCTTTGTGGCATGTGGGATCTTCCTGGACCAGGGATCAAACCCGTGTCCCCTGCATTGGCAGGCGGATTCTTAACCACTGTACCCCCAGGGAAGTCCCATGTTTTGTTTATCCATTCATCTGTCAGTGGACACTTGGGTTGCCTCTGTGTCTTGGGTATTGTGAATAATGCTGCTGCGAACATGGGTGTGCAAATATTTCTTTGTGACCCTATTTTCAGTTCTTTTGGGTTTATACCCAGAGTTGCTGGATCATATGATAATTCTATTTTTAATTTTTTGAGGAACTGCTAGACTGTTTTCCATAGCATCTGTACCATTCTATGTTCCCACCACCATGCACAAGGATTCCAGTTTTCCACACCCTCACCAACACTTGTTATATTCTAGATTTTTTGATAGTAGCCATTCTGTCGGGTGTGAGGTGATATCTTGCTATAATTTTCATTTGCATTTCTCTGAGGATTAGTGATGTTAAACATCTTTTCACTTGCTTGTTGGCCATTTGTGTACCTATGGGAAAATGTCTATTCAAGTTCTTTGCTCATTTTTAGTTGGTTTATTTGATTTTTCGTTTTTGAGTAATATGAGTTCTTTATATGCTCTGGATATTTATTCCTTATAAGATAGATGATGTGAAAATATTTTCTCCCATTCTGTAGGTTGTCTTTTTACTCTGTTGTGGCCTTTGATAAACAAAAGTTAAGTTTTACGTAGTCTCATTTGTCTATTTTTGCTTTTCTCTGTGCTTTGTTATCGTATTTAAGAAATCATTACCGGGCTTCCCTGGTGGCAAAGTGCTTAAGAATCCGCTTGCCAATGCAGGGGACACGGGTTCGAGCACTGATCTGGGAAGATCCCACATGCCATGGAGCAGCTAAACCCGTGCACCACAACTACTGAGCCTGTGCTCTAGAGCCTGTGAGCCACAACTCCTGAAGCCTGGGCGCCTAGAGCCCATGCTCTGCAACAAGAGAAGCCACCACAATGAGAAACCTGCGCATCACAACTAGAAGATGCCTGTGCACAGCAACAAAGACCCAATGCAGGCAAAAATAAATAAATAAATAAATTTTTTAAAAAAGAAAGAAATCATTACCAAATTCAATGTCATGAAGTTTTTCCCCTATGTTTTCTTCTTGGAGTTTTATGGTTTGGGGTCTGAGCTATTTATTTTTTTATCGCTGAACAATATTCCGTTGTATGAATGTACCACAGTTTATTTATTCATTCACTTACTGAGGAACTTCTTGGCTGCTTCCAGTTTTTTGCAAGTGCTATAAACATTTATGTGGATATAAGTTTTTAACTTATTTCGGTAAATACTTAGGATATTAGGTAAATACAGTTGCTGAATCATGTAGTAAGAGTTTTTTTTTTTTTTTTTTTTAAAGCTTTGTAAGAAACTGCCAAACTGTCTTCTAAAGTGGCCTTAATCATTTTGCATTCCCACCAGAAGTGTGAATGAGAGTTCCTGTTGCTCCACATCCTCACCGGTATTTGGTGTTGTCAGTTTTTTTGTTTCTTTTTTTTTTGTGGTATGTGGGCCTCTCACTGTTGTGGCCTCTCCCGTTGCGGAGCACAGGCTCCGGACGCGCAGGCTCAGCGGCCATGGCTCACGGGCCCAGCCGCTCCGCGGCATGTGGGATCTTCCTGGACCGGGGCACGAACCCGTGTCCCCTGCTTCAGCAGGTGGACTCTCAACCACTGCGCCACCAGGGAAGCCCTGGTATTGTCAGTTTTTTGAAATTTAGCCATTCTAGTAGGTTTGTAGTGGTAGCTTATTGTTGTTTTAATTTACAGTTCCTTAATGAGATACAGTGTTAAGCATCTTTTCATGTTTTCATTTTTCATCTGTGTATCTGTTTTGGTGAGGTGTCCATTCTGGTCTCTTGCCTATTTTTAATTTTTTTTTCCTAGTTTTAAGTGTTCTTTGTGTTTTTTGGATGTAAGTTCTTTCTCAGATATGTGCTTTGCAAATGTTTTCTCCCAGTCTGTGGCATGTCTTTATTTTCTTAACAGTGTCTTTTGCAGACCAGTAGTTTATAATTTTAATGAAGTCCAATTTATCAGTTTTTTCTTTCATAGGTCACACTTTTGGTATTGTATCTAATAGGTCATTGCCAAACCCAAGGTCACCTAGGTTTTCTCATATGCTATCTTCTAGAGGTTTTATAATAAAGGTTTGTGTTTTTATGTTTAAGACTATGATCCAGGGCTTCCCTGGTGGCGCAGTGGTTGAGAGACCGCCTGCCAATGCAGGGGACACGGGTTCGTGCCCCGGTCCAGGAAGATCCCACATGCCGCAGAGCAGCTGGGCCCGTGAGCCATGGCCACTGAGCCTGCGTGTCTGGAGCCTGTGCTCTGCAACGGGAGAGGCCACAACAGTGAGAGGCCTGCCTACCGCAAAAAAAAAAGAAGACTATGATCCATTTTTAGTTGATTTTTGTGAAAGATGTAAAGTCTGTGTCTAGATTCATTTCTTTGCATGTGGATGCCTAGTTGTTCCAGCACCATTTGTTGAAAAGACTGTCTTTGCTCCATTGTATTGCCTTTGCTCCCTTGTCGAAGATCAGCTGGCTGTAGTTAAGGGGGTCTTCCTCTGGGCTCTCTGTTCTGTTCCATTGATCTATTTGTCTATTTTGTGCAGATCCACACCGTCCTGATTACTGTAGCTTTAGAATATAGCCGGGAAGCAGCAGTCCTCCACCTTTGTTCTTCTCCTTTATTTTGTGTTGACCATTCTGAGTCTTTTGCCTCTCCACATAAGCTTCATAATCAGTTTGTCGCTATTCACAAAACTTGTTGGGATGTTCATTGGGATTGTATTGAATCTATAAGTCAAGTTGGGAAGAGCTGATATCTTGACAATATTGAGTATTCCTAACTGAACATGGAATATCTCTGCATTTGTTTAATTCTGTGATTTCTTTCAGCGGTTTTGTAGTATTCCTCATGTAGATCTTATACGTATTTTGTTAGTTTTTTTTTTGGCTGTGCCGCGTGGCATGCAGGGTCTTAGTTCCCCGACCAGGGATTGAACCTGTGCCCCCTGCAGTGGAAGCATGGAGTCTTAACCACTGGACCACCAGGGAAGTCCCATTTTGTTAGATTTCTAGCTAAGTATTTCATTTTTGTGGGGTGCTGATGTAAATGATATTGTGTTTTTAATTTCAAGTTCCAAATGTTCATTGCTGGTTGATTGTTTTTTGAAATAAGAAAATATGAATCTGTGCTGATCGGAAAAAAGTGGAGCTGTACTAAGATGTAAAAAGGAAAAGCTGATCACCCCTCACCTGCCTCACCCCTGGTGCCAGCATTAAAACATGGCCCGTGCCTGTCAAGACCTTTCTCCTTACTCAGCAGACTTGCAAAACATACAGGAATGTGGTCAGACAAATGGAGTTTTTTACTTTTACCACAGTAGAATCACACCACACCGCGTAACTCTGCATCTTCCTTTCTGCAGTTAACAGTTTATCATGGCCAAGCCTGTAAATAGTCAACGGATACAGATTCCGCCTCCTCTCCCCCAGTTCTTTATGCATGTACATTTGTGTACACTTTCACACTCACACACGCAGAGAGATTATTCCACAGAAAGAAAGCTGTTTATATAAGGTATGGGCATTTTGTTTTGGTATTTTTTTTCTTCTTTTTTCGTCTGTTCCCATCCCCACCCTCAGTCAGGTATTCTGAACCAGTAACTGTGTGCTGAGTGATAGATGGATGTGCAAGCTTGCTGTCCTGGTTAGACGCCAAGTTAAGTGTAGAAATTATGTTGTCCTGTGAGCCCCTCTAGGCTGGGCTGAGCACAGGGCTGGACACGTGTGTAGTGGCTGGGAGCCTAGAGTTTGGTTCTGGTCCTCAGTTTCTCCATCTGTGAAGGGGTCATGGTGATAGCACAGCTTCATAAGGTGGTTGGAAAGATAGGGTGAGTTCATGCGTGTCACATAGTAGGTGCTCCGGAAATGTGAACTCTTGTCACAGTCTTTGTTGTGGGTGACGGGCTGGAAAGGGGGCTTGCCCCCTGCTGTGAGAAGGAGGAACTGGGCTGGGGAGGGGTCGCCTGGTGCCTGATGCTCAACCTGTGTACTGGGTGTGGGACCATCAGAGCCTAGGGGTGGGGGAGATAGGCCACCTCCCAGAGGACCTCCCCGGCCTAATTGTGCTGTTTTCTCCTCTCTGCTTTTCCAGGACAAGCAGTTGCGCATCTTTGACCCCAGAGCCAAGCCCGAGGCCTCCCAGGTGAGTTGTGTGGGCAGCGGAGCTGGATTGAGGCCCCAGCGGCTCCAGCAGGCGCGGGCAAGGGCAGCTCAGCCTCTGACACACAGATTCTGCCACGCCCCGTGCCCCTGGCCGAGGCCTGGCGGGTACGTGAGGGTCACCTGGGAGGTGGCTCGAGGCTCTTTCTGGGAAGCATGTTCTGCGTCTTGGGAGGATCCAGCTTTGATCACAGGGTGGGGGCAACCAGGCCGCCCACAGGCCTTCGGTGGAAGCATCCTGTGGCTTCAGGAAGCTAATTTGAGATTCCAACTTCCTCTCCTTTGAAACCCTCATCTCTACCCACCTTTCCTGGTACGGTCAGCGGAGGCCAGCCACAGAGGAGCCAAGAAGACCCAGCCCCCACCCTCTGCACCCCTCCAGGCCCTGGTGCTGGGGGGCCTGCCTGATCTGTGGGCCCCGGGCGCTGAGTGGGTTCGGTTTGTGTCTGGCTGTGCATGGGTGCATGTGGCCCTTTGAGTTCCAAATGAGGAGGGCAGGCGATGGGTTCATGCTGCAGGCATTGAGCCACTGGGGACTCGTTCATTCATTTGAGAACAACTTGGTGCCAGGCATAGAATGTTCTGTGGTGAACGAGACAGACACGGGGCAATTGCTGGGGGGCTCCTCTTGCTGGAGTGATTTAGTGCTTCCCTGAGGAGCTGGCTTGGGGCTGAGGCCTGAGTGCTGCTGTGGATGGCCTGGGGCGGGCTCAGCTTGTCCTAGGAGCCTGAGTCAGGGGCTTGTCACCTGTGCTTTGGGAGCCATTAGGGTTATAAGCCAACAGTGAAATGAGCGGATTTACATTTTTAAAAATTCTTCTAGAAGCTGAGGAGCCTTCTTTCCTGAGGAAGGTGCAGTTCAGGGTTCTGCTGCCAGCTCGTGGGCAGAGCTCCCCAGCGAGGCCCCAGGCCCAGCAGAGATGTCTCATCTCCATTTCTAGGACTTGTTCCCCACCCGGGGTCAAGGGTAATCCACCAGTCTAAACCCAAGCAGTAGTAGCGCACACAGAGAGAGAGAGAGAGAGAGAG
>NW_020174705.1:3720809-3736624 GCF_003031525.2 Neophocaena asiaeorientalis asiaeorientalis | reverse complement strand
TTCCCCCCTCCCTCCCTCCCTCCCTCCCTCCCCTTCTTCCAGCCAACTGCAGCTCTTTCCCAGGGCAGTGCAGTCAGCTCCACCTCTGACTGGCTGAAGACCAAGAGGAGGCCCCATCCTGGCAGGTGAACCAAGCCCAGCAGAAGTGGCTTTAGCTCCACCCTGGCCTTGCTTCCTCGAGGCTGGGTCTTGGTTCCTTGGTGTCATCGCCCCTTGGCTGTGGTGGAGCTATGTGAGCCTCAGGGCAGCATGAGCAGTGGGCCTCACTGTAGCTTTCTGTGTTAAATAACCTTCAGTCTTTGCCTGGAAAGGGGCCCCAGGCTCAGCTCGAGGAGGGAGACTGAGGCCCTCTCCCCGCAGCTTTCTCAGGTCACCCTCTCCTCCCCAGGGTCCAGGCCACAGCGCCCGGCACCTCCATTCCTGCCCCAGCTAGGCAGTGCCTCTGGCCAGCTCATCCAGCTGAACCCTTTCCTCCTTTCTCTCCTCCTCCTCCAGCAACGGGGGGCAGTCATGGTGCTGAGGTAGAGATGCAATGGCTGCCGTCCAAGGGCTCCAAGTTCAGAGAAGAGGGAGGGAGCCCCCCTGAAGGGAGTTTCTGGGCCGAGGAGACCCGGGAAGAGCGTGGGTGGCTCCCACCCCCTCCTAGCTCCTGGGACGCTGCCTGTGCTTGGCCGCTTGTGCGGGGGCAGCAGGACCTGGAATGCTGCCCTCTGCCTGGCCCTGCCCCCCACTTCCGCCAGGGCATCTGGCCCACACCTGGCTTCTATTAAGAAAACTGCTGCTGGCAGCCAGGGTCGGTGTGAGCCGAGGGGCCAGCTTGGGGGAGAGGCCTTCTGGGAGTGCCTTCTTCTGAGATCCTCCTTCCCCACTGGAGGGGGTACTGGTGGGGGTTGGGGAAGAAGGCACTGCCCTCCCTCCAGCCTCTGCCCCTCCTGCCCCACTGGCTGTCCCCATGGCCTGGGGGCTGGGCAGGGAGGCCTGGGGAGTCCTCCCTCCACTGTCTTTTTTGGGCCCTTCCTCTGGAGACTGGAGCTTGGAGCAGGGGATGCTTGGGCGGCTCCCTCCTGTTCACACCCTCTGCTTTGTTTTTAGGTTGCATTTATGACGGGTTATTATGTCCCAGGCTCTTGGCACGCACAATCTCCTTCCACTCTCCTGACCATCCTGTAAAGTCAGTGCTTTGGTTATTTTTTCCCCCAGGGTTTCACAGCTGAGTGGCAGAGGCAGGTTCGGTCCATCTGACTCCGGAGCCCCAGGCCTCTCCTGCCCCTTCACTGTGCCAGAGCCCCAGTGGGGGTGGCCAAGGCCCTGAAGCCATGGCCGTGTCAGGGAAGTAGAAGCCACAGCTGAGGGGGTGCCCAGGGATGGTGAGCTTTGACAGGCTGGTCCAGGGCAGGAGGGGGCCAGAGGACCTCTGGCGTGGACAGGTGGAACTGCTCCTTCTGACTACCCCCTGTGTCAGGCAGGCCTGGGGGGCCAGCATCTGTAGCCCAGGACTGAGCCTGGCTGAGGAGGGGTGTGGGTGAGTGATGGGGGTCTTACCACCGGAGAAGGTCCCCTCACCCTAGGAAGGAGCCCAGGGCCGCTCTTCCAGTCGCCCTGCCCCACACAGGAAGCGTTGCTGTGGCGACAGAGGGGGGATTTGGCTTCACTGCAGCTGGAATGCTGGGTATGCGCCTGCTCCTGGCGCCCCTGTACTGGGCAGGCACGGCCTGGCCTCAGCCCCTCCTGTTCTCTCCTTGGGGCCAGGTGTGGGGGAGACATGGGGGTACCGAGGGGCTTCTCCACGAGCAGGACACCTAGCTGCCTGTAAGAGGGAAACCCCAAGGCCTGGCCTGCAGGCTCGGGATCACCATCAGCGGCTTCCTATGACAGGGCTCAGGTTCGGGTGGCAGGGTGCCTGGGTCCCAACTGCAGCCTCCCCTCCACCCCAGGAGAATGAGAATCTGGGGATTTGGAGGGAGGGCTCCTCCCCGAGTCCCACTGAGGTCAGCAAAGAACTTGCCATTTTTGAAACTGGAAGTCACTCCAGTGATCTGGGTATAGAGGAATGGGGAGGGGGTCCTTGGCCTCCCCTCCAAGTTGCTGGAGCTTCCTCTGGCCCCTGGGGCAGACTGAGCTGGGTGTGCCTATGTTGGGTGCACTGGGCTCAGCCTAAGCTCTGACCTTGTCTCCACTTCCTGGGTGCCGTGTCCTCTGAGACCCGAGGTGAGAGTGGAGAGCTGTGGGGCGAGCAGGACTCGCCAGCCCACAATGCCCTGCCCATCACTGCCTGGTTCCCCCAGTGTGAACTCATCCAGGGAGGATTGCTGGAGACCCGAGGTGCCTGGGGGCAGCCAGCATCCTGGGCTCCTCCTGGTCTGGGCTCTGCTGCCTTCTGGCTGTGCCTGTCTCCTTGCCTGTCCTCCATCAGCTCCTCTTGTGCAGACAGAGAACAGTAACAGTTGGTGCGGGTGGCTGTCCTACTGGGTGACTTGGGGCAGATGGCTTCCTCTCTCTGGGCCTCTGGTTTCTCTGTGTGTGAAATAGGAAGGTGGAGACACGGGCCAAAGAATGTTCCATCCAAACCTGTGCCTCTGGATGAAAAATGCTCCCTCGCTGTCCACAGGCCCTGTAGACCCTGCTCTGCCTCCTCCTCTCCCCTGACCCCGCTGCCAGCTGTGCTGGCCTCTTCGCTCTCCGAGACCCCGACTCTTCACAGATGCTGGTCCCCACCACTGGCTCACGCCTGCCAATCCTTCACATCTTAGGTGTTACCCTAAATCCACTGCCCTCAATTATACTCTATTGTACCCTGTTACCATGCCTCTAAAAAATGCACATTGATGTGTGCCGGACACAACCCTGAGCGCTTCGCCCTCCACAGTGGGTCCATCACGGTGCTCTTTGTGTGGGTCAGGACACTGAGGCACATCCTGGGACGAGGCTGTTGGCGGCTTGGCTTTCACCCAGCCAGTCTGACTCCAAAGCTCGCGCCCCTAACCCCCCACTTACAGCAACTCGCTGACATAGTTATTTCTGTTTGGTTCACATCTGCCTTTCAACCTGTATGTTCTATGAGTTTGCGGACCCTTTCTGTTTTGTTGACCATGTCCCCAGTGCCTAGTGTCACGTGCAACTCGAATATTCATATTATGAAAGAACAAGTGAGTGAGCAGCCCTGCTTCACCCCGGACGTGACCATCCATCTGAGATGTGTTCGGCCCCACTGCCAGCTCCCAGCACTGTACCTGGCCAGGAGGAGGCCTGCACGGCTGTTGAATGAATGAATGGTGTGCTAACGTAGTGCGAGCCATCTGGTGCTCCTTACATGGGATGTTTGCACACCGATGAGAGGGCGAGAGCCCATGTGACACTTCTGATTGACCCTGGGGTGTTGGTGGCGGAGCTGACCCTTGCCCTGACCCCACAGCCCGTCTTGCGTAAAGAGAGGGATGTTGGGCCCTAGTTCTCAGGCTCCAGCCCTGACTTCCTGTGCCGACTACAGCCGGGTGGGAAGGAAGCAGTGAGAAAAGCCCCTTGAATGACACGGAGCCGTTTCCGATGGTCTCCCACGCTGGGGTCGGCTTCCGCGGGCTGGGGAGGGGGCGCGGGGCCAGCTCCTCACAACCGCCTGGCTCCCTCATTCATTCCCAAGGAGATCGTGGGAAGCTGGGAGGAAGCTGGCCACAGTTTGGGGTGAGCTAATTTTAGTAACAGGGTCTTTGGTCTCAGGCTCCAGGGGCCAGGGTGACTGGGAGGGAGCTGTTTGCATTTCCTCTGGCCCCCTCAGCTCCCCCCTGCTTGGGCCCGGGGGACAGGGCCGCCTGCGGTTTGAACTCATCTCTCCTCCCTGGGGCCCAGCAAACCTTCCTGCTGGCAGCTCCAGTACCACGGGAGGGCCAAGAGGGGCACTCTTCTGCCCTCTCCAGGGACTGTTCCCCATGCTTGGCACCAGGCCCTCTCCCTGGCCCCCTGGCAGCGTCAAGAGGCAACAGTAATACTCGTAATCCCTCGATTTGCACGGCGCTTTGTGGCCGGCCTGTTCCTATCACATGTGGTCTCAGTTGATCCTCGCGACAGTCCTGGGAAGTAGGCAGCCCAGGCCACGAGCAAGGAAATGAAGTTCTGAGAGGGCACTGGGGTCCTCAGAGCCCGAGGATGGTGACCAGCAGCCAAGTGCCTTCCCCCGGACACCTGCAGAGGCAAGGACATGCCGCCATCCTGAGCCCCATCATGGCAGCAAGAGGGGCCTGGTCATGAGCAGAACAGCCCGACAGGCCCCTTACAAGGAGGGAGACTGAGCCCAAGCTTGGTGGCCAAGTAGGCCCTCTGGGTGCAGAGCTGTCCCCAGCTCACCCCTCCTGCCCTCTGGAGGGCTCTCAGGTGGGTACCCCCCCCAGGGAGGCCCCCAAGGCTCAACCTAGTGCCATCTTTTTCCTCCTCCAGAGCACGTGGGCCCATGAGAACAGCAGGGATGGCCGGTTGGTGTGGACAGGCATCCAGGAGCACCTTGTGTCCACCGGTTTCAACAAGGTAGGTCTCCTCCCAGAGGAGTAGGGCATCCACACCAAGAGGGCGGGGACGAGGCCCACTGGGGGGGGCGCTGGGGCCAGCTCCAGAGCCGTCCATATACGGCCCTGTGTGCAGCCGGGTCTCAGAGCCCCAGGGGACCAACGGCTGCTGAAAACTGGCAGATTCCATCTGCAATAGCTAAGCCTGACCCTGGGAACTGCGGTGGGCCCCCCCAGGGACCAGAGTCCACAGAGGGAACCGCCCCTTGTCCCTTGTCACCTAAGGGTTCTTAAAGGGGCAGGAGATGAAAACCCAAACTCTCCCTCCCTGGCATGACTTACCCCCCCCACCCCCGAATGCTCTGCTCTGGGGCGAGTGCTCCCGTGCCAGGCTGTGTCCTTAGTCCCTGGGTTCCGGGCTGGACCCCTCTGAGCCCCTCTCTGCCCCCTCCCTGCAGATGCATGAGCGTGAAGTGAAGCTCTGGGACACCCGGCTCTTCTCCAGCGCCCGCACCTCCCTCACCCTGGACGCCTCTCCCAGGTAGGAGTGGCTGGCGTGTTGGAATGGCTGGGGGCCTTGAGGGCCCAGTGATGTCTGTAAGTGCACACTGCTGGTTGTGGGGCAGGCTTCTGCCCGGGGGCTCGTGCTGGCATGTTTTGGCATTTGGGGAGGGGAATGTGACTCGGCGGTGCGGGGACAGGGAGTGTGGGGATGCGCTTGATTTTGCTGTGAGTGTTCTGGTGGAGCCAAAGACTGAAGAAACTGAGGCTACGATCATGAGGTGGCCGCAGGGTGACGTGGGGTCAGGTGGGCTAGCAGGTCTGGAGGCTCCAGTGCAGGACGGAGGCAGGCCTCAGACCTGCAGTTTCTGTGAGACCTCAGCCCTGGCCACATGCTTGTCACTGGTGGTCCTGGGTGGGTTGGGGGGTGCGGGCAGCCTGGAGGTACAAGTGTATCTCGTCCTTCCACCCTCCTGGAAGTGTGTGCAAGAGGGTTTATGGTGGTGCCCCACGGGGTCCTGGCCCAGCCAGCTCTGTGCAGGGGCAACCCACGCACCAGGATGCTCACTGAGGAGATGAGGTACAGGAGGCTGGAGGACTGCAGCCCGGCTGGTGCAGGAGGTGGTGGGACCTGGTTCCTGTTCAGCTGTGACTTTTGGGGCGGCTTGCTGAACCCCCCACCCAGGCAGGGACCTGGGAGGTCAGAGCCAGAATGGGGCCTTGGTCCTTGGATATCCATTCAGCCCCTTCCTCTTCCGTTTTACAACTAGGGAAACTGAGTCATAGAGGGCGTGGTGACCTGTCCAGGCTCTGGGAGCAGTGAGGGCTGTGTCTGGGGCACGCAGGGCTGAGTGCCGTAAGAGCTCCTGCCAGGGCGACCCCGCTGAGAGCCCCCAGAGAAGGGGAAACCATCAGGGTGGCACTCCCATCCTGTCTCACAACCCAGGGAAAGGCTAGGGTGCTGAAAAGGCCCAATTTGCAGATGAGGGAGGCAAGGCTGAGTGAGATCCCATAGCAGTAGGTGTGAGGCCTCTGTCTGCTCTTGGCCCTGGGGATACAGCGGGATGTTACCAGGGCCCCCCTGCGCTGGAGGAATCAGGGCCCCCAGGCCTTCTGGCTTCATGTCCAGCAACCCCTCCCCCAGCCCTCATGCTGCACTGATATCTTGTCCTCCACGCCTACCCAGGCCAGACAGCCCCTTCCCTATGGGGCCCCCCAGCAGAGGGAGGGAACTGGCCCAGCCTGGAAAAGGGAGCCAGCACTACCATCAAATGCTCCTCTCCCCACCACTTCCTGCCTTCCAGGCTCCGCCCCATCTGTGCCGGCCCCACCCCCACCCTGAGGAGCAGCCCCTGCCCAGCCCCAGTGTGGCCCCTGGGGGAGTTAACCATGCCCAGACCCCATGGTGCCACTGGCCAAGGCTGACCCTGTAATTATAGCAGTTAAGAATAGCCTCGCAGGGCCAGCGAGGCCTGGAATTTCTCAAATCACTCCCAGATGGGCGGCCAGGCCAGTGTCCCGCCCCCTTCATCCCCCAGTCCTGGCCACTGCCCCACTGGGCCCACGCCCTTGGCAAAGGAGCTGGGACTCTCCAGCCCTCTACAAAGCTGGTGGATGCCAGGGATGCGTGCCAGCCTCCAGGCTGGCCTGAGAGGTGGTGGGTCCCCTACCCCCAGGCTCCTCAGAAGCCAGAACCCCTCAGAAGCCCCCTGGGGTGTTGGGGGCTGCTGAGTGAACTGGACTGAAGGTAGGAAGTGTGCAGGGTGTCAGCTGTAGGCACGGCATGGGTCTCCACCGCACCCGCTCAGTTTCTTTTCTATTTTACAGATTTTCCATCTCCATTTGGGCAGAACAGTATGAACTCTTATAAGAGCTATAGGGGGCCAGGGGTCAGGCCCATGCCCTCCCCATCCTCTCCCAGGGAGGACCCAGGGCCCCACCCTCCCAGGGGCCTCTGTCTCTGCTCCCATCTGTGCCTTCCCCTGCTCATCTGTGTTGTTTGTGGAGCATACCTCCCCACGTGGGACGCGCAGGGCAGCAGGTCCTATCTGTAAAGCTGGGCTCGGGCAGCAGGTCCACAGATGGCTGCCCTGTACTTCCTGTGCTGGGTGGAGATGGGGGGTTACCGGCAGGGCCTGGGCTAACAGAGCAGCTCGTGCTCCGGTCCAGGAGACACAGAAACACCACCACCTGTCTCGGGTGCCCTGCTCCTGGGCTGGGTGAATGGTCAACAGTATCGGCCCTGAGCTGAAGGCAGATGGAGATTTTTCTCCACACGTTACCAAAGAATAAAAGCTGAAGCCGGAGAAATCGATCTTCTCTTGAGGTCACCCTGGCAGCAAGCCTCACAGGGTGGACGCTGGGAGTCTGTTCTGCTTCTTCACACTGAGGTGTCCACCTCTGGCCAGAGGCACTGGCCCTGCATCCCAGCGAGTTCCCTGGAGGTTGGGAACCCCCTCCCTGCCTACCTTCTGCGGCTCTCAGTAGCTCCTCCCCTCTCCTGGAGGGCCAAGCCCTCCCCGCAAGGCTGGTACCCCCACCTCCTGGGCCAGGGAGCAGGTGTTGGGATCCGTCCCTGCCTGCTGTGAGCATGCTGCTGCCTTACCGTTTCCGGCCTGTGATTCTCTTCTGTAGAGGGATCGCTGGACGTGAAATGGGAGCATGTGTAGCCCGCATGGCACAGGGCCTATGGCAGCGAGGACCCAGCAGTTGGGGGCTGGCGTTTCCCCACAGCAGGATCACCCTGGGTAGTGGCTGTATCTTGGCTCGGTCCCCGACTTGTTCCCTGGCCCTCTCTTCGTCCCCCGGCCCCTCATCTGATGGGATGCCCGAAGACCTTTTCTGGGAGGGCTGGCGTGAGTGCTCAGGCCCCTTTCTGTGGGCCCCACCACTCACCCCGCCCCTGCGGCCCCACTAGCCAGGTTTAGCTTTGCAGTGAAAACATTCATTCAGCAGCCACTGTGTTTAGCAGCAGCCCATAGACCCACAATGGCCCCTTTGACGGGGCCGCCGAAGGGGAGGGCAGGCCTCGCCAGAGCCATTCCCCTAATGGGACCCAGGCCCATAGGAAATCCACCTGGGCTGCTGCCTCCGCCGCCTCAGGAAGAAGGGGCCCCACCCAGGCCCACTGCCACCACTCTCTGCCCACCATGACCCACCTCCTCCCTTCTCATGCCAGAACTCTCAGCAGCCGATAATTGAATCCAGAGCCTCCTGTGGCCGGGCCTGACTCTGCACTGACATCAACGCCCAGAACCGCAGGGCCTGCTCCCCAGGCCTGGCTGGGCTGCCTCCTTCCCGCCAGGGTGAGGCTGGGGGCCAGGGGCCATGACCCATGCAGGGAGATGGGCATGGGGCCTCAGGGAGGCTCGCTCTAGCCTTTGCAGGGCCTCTCTGGCTCCAGGGGCACCTCCCTTCGTGCCACAGGGTAATAGGAAAAGGTGCTGGGCGCGTGTGTCTATCACTGTTCCTAAGCTCCCGGCACCTGGTCCAGGCCAGGGCTGTGCATAGCATCCCTGGGGGCCCTGTCCCCACCTTGGCCTGTGGCTTCCTGGAAAACACTCCCACTTCCGGGGTTTCTGGAAAGCCTGGGTACTTTACTCAAGTGCAGAGAGTAAAGGGGCATCACAGGGCCACCTGCCCCTAACAGCCCTGGCTCAGTCCCTGCCTCCTCACCCAGCAAAGAGCTCCTGCCATTCAGGATCTGTGCTGCTCCTCTACCAAGGCCCTTTCTCTGTAGCTAGAGCAGGAGGCTGGGAGCAAGGTCTCGCAGCCTGAGCCCATGCAGAGGGGCCACAGGACTGCAGGAAGGGCTGGGCCGTGTGTGCCATCTGGTCCAGGACCATCCATGAGGGCCTGGCAGGACATGGCTCAAGGCACCTCCTCCACAGAGGAAGGCAGGCGGTGAACTCATCAGACCCATCTCTGAGGAGGGACCCTTGGGGGTCATCTTGGCCTGCGTCTGCCATGAGCGTTTCCCCAGCCTCTCCCAGGAGCCCTGCAGCTCCTGCTGGCAGAAGACTGGGCCTGGGAAGGGTAAGGCTGCCCTAACCGTTCCTCTGCCCGGAGGTTGAAGTGGCCCCTTTCCTATCCCTGCTCCCTCCTGGTTCCCAGTCTCACCGGGAGGCTGGTCCAGGCACCTCAGTCAAGCGGACTGAGCAGACACAACCCAGGGCAGGACAGCCTAGGGCATGCTGACTAGGGCCTGGTGCCCGCTGGGGAGAGGGGTCCCTGCCCCCAGCTTCCCCACAGAGAGGGCTGTCCCTTTAGGCCGACCCTGTGAGCCCCCACCCTCCCTTAGTCCAGCCCAGATACCCTGGGGCCATGCCTGAGAAACATACTTGTTTCTTTTCATCTTTTATTTTTCTTACAAAAGGCTTTCATATCATCATTTGTCTTACAAAAACCAAAGTCCTTATCTCTGAGTTTGAAAAACATTTTCCCAGAATAAATGGGAAAGGATCTTTTATAAATATATTTTAAAAAACAAAAGCAAAACTTGTTCCTAAAGCATCTTTCTTTCCAGTTTCTTTTGTTCCTTCACTTTCTGGGGCTGAGGCAGTCTCACCCACCCCATCCCCAGTCCCACTCTCCCTCTGCTCTCTTTTCTGGGGGCTTCCTTCACTGGCCCCCAGAGTCTCCTTGGGGTGGGGTCTTGGCAGCCCGGGCCTGTGTTACCAGCACACAGCAGGGCCCGCCCCACCCCAGAGGTTGCATGTTGCAGAAGACGGGGCCAACGCCATCCTCTAGGCACTCGGGCGGGGCGGGGGGTGGGGGGACCTTAGAGGTTATCACCTGGGTCCCAGCTTCTTACAGATGAGGAGACCAAGGTCCAGAGACGGGCAGGGACTTGCTGTGGTCACACAGCCCCGGTCCTGACATGTCCTCATCGTATAGATCTGAGAACTTCCTTGATCTGGCAGCAGGAGGGCCCTGGCCAGTCCCAGTGGGGCCGAGAGCCTGGCCCCGACCGTCCATCACTCCCAGGCTTAGATGTAGGGCTTAGCTGGGAGGGACCCCTGGGGGCCGGGCCCCGAGTAGCCCATGAGCGGCACCTCACACTCAGGCCCGCCAGGCGGGACCTCCCCACCACCCTCAGTCGCCTTGGGGCCTGGCTCCAAGGGGGCCTTCACCCCCTCCAGCTCCAGGGGCCCGGCCCCTGGCCCCACTTGCCCTTTGCCCTGAGCCACAGCTGCCGCGGCCCGCCCCCGCCTCACACAGAAGGCCGCCCCCACAGCAGCCAGCACGGCCAGGAGCACGGCGGCCAGGGCGGGCGCAATCAGGAGTGGCAGGTTGCCCTCTCGGGCCTGGGTGACTGGGGCGTGGTTGGAGCGGACTGCCGGGGGCGTGCGGGCCTCCCCACAGGCCTCCTCGCTCTCAGGCACCCTCCCGGCCCCCAGGGGCCGGACGCAGATGGAGTAGGTGGCGTTGGGCCGCAGCTGGGTGACCGTGTACTCTGCGAGTGAGGCCGGCAGCCGCAGTGTCACCGGCCGTTTGTCGGGACCCGACAGGTTGCGGTAGGTGAGGCGGAGGCTCCTGAGCTGCACGGTGCTGCCCTGCAGGTAGCGCTGCAGTCCCACCCGCAGGGAGGTGGGGCTAGCGGGCTCAATGCCAAGGGGCAGGGGCTGGGGTGGCTGCATGGTGGCCGGGGCAGGGCTGGGCCTCGGCCCTGGCCTCACCCGGCTTTCACAGTACAGGCCCGTGAAGCCCTCAGGACACAGGCACTCCAGGTGGCCCCGCGCCCCCAGGTGGCAGGTGCCCCCACTGAGGCAGATGGATGCCGGGCAGTCCTGGGGCTGGGCGGCAGGACCCATGGTGGGCGGGGCAGGGGGCAGTCGGCTCAGGGCCTCAGTGGTTGGCTCCGTGGGGCTGAGCCAGGTGGGAGCCATGCTGGAAGGTGGGACTGTGGGCGCCCACACCGTGGGCCTCATGGTGGGCACCGTGGCCGTGGTGGTGGTGGCCGGGCAGCCAAAGTCGGCGTAGTCAAGGTCCAGGAGCAGCCGGCCGGCGTTCTTGGGTGGAAAGTGGCAGCGTGTCTCCTCGGGGCTGGCCAGCGCCACACGGCTCTCCCGCACCCAGGGGCCGAACCAGCTCAGGGGGCACACGCAGTTGAAGGGGTTGCGGGCAGCTGCCAGGAGCCGCAGGCGGGGGAAGAGGACCGAGAGCTCGTGCGGCAGGGCCTGCAGGCTCAGGTTGCTCAGGTCCAGCTCCTGCAGGGCTGCCAGGCCGGCCAGGTCCTCGGGCCGCAGCTGGGCGATGCGGGTGTTGCCTGCCAGCCGCAGGCGCGTCAGGCCCCGCAGGCCCCGGATGGCGGGCGGCGCGAGCTCCAGCTGGTTGTCGGCCACGTCCAGGTCGTGGAGGTTGCGCAGGCGGCCAAAGAGCCCCTCGTCCAGCCGCTGCAGCCCCAGGCCGGCCAGCCGCAGCGCCTCCACGTTGGCGGTGTCCAGGATGCCGGGCTCCAGGGCTGGGAGGCTGTTGTGGCTGAGGTCAAGCAGCAGCAGGCGTGGCAGGCGCAGCGGGGGCAGCGCCCGCAGCTCATTGTCCTGCAGCTTGAGCTCCAGTAGGTGGTCGAGTGCATCAAAGGCGCCGGGCTGGATGTGGCGGATGCGGTTCTTGCCCAGGTAGAGGCGCTCCAGGCGCCGCAGGCCACGGAAGGTCTCGTTGGTGATTTCCCGAAGCCTATTGGCAGTCAGGTCCAGGTTGCTGAGGTTGACCAGTGGCTGGAAGATCCCACCAGGCAGGCTGGCAATCTGGTTCTGTGACAGGTCCAGGAGCTGCAGGCCCGGCAGGCCGGCAAAGCTGCCCGCATCGAGTGTGGTGATGCCGTTCTCAAAGATGTACAGGCCCACTGTGTCGGGCGGCACGTCGAGAGGCACGGTGGTCCCCTGGCGGGCGGTGCAGAAGACTGTCTGTGGCTGGTTGCACTGGCAGCCGGATGGGCAGCCCCGCACCCTGGGCTCCAGGGCCGGCAGCAGCAGCAACAGCGGCAGCAACAGGGGCGGGGGTGTCTTGGAGCGCATCTTCTGGTCCCTGGGAGCAGAGAGGAAAGTGGGAGACCGTGAGTCAGGGGCCCCAGGGGACAGCCACTCCAGGAAGGACCAGGAAGGGAATTCCCAGCCCCCTTCTCCACTCCCCGCCCCCAAACCCAACAGCATACAGTAGTTATGAGTCAGGTCCCCAGTGCCCTGGCTGGGTTCCTGGCCCTGCCCTGTCACTTCTTCGCTATGTGACTTTGAGCAATCACATGACCTTGTTATGATATCAGTTGCTACTTCCTGCGCTGACACCAGGGTTCAGTGGGCTGATGCACACAGAGGGGGCCTGGCCCCCAAACACTCAGTGACCACAAATAACCCCCTTCTCCTTAACTCCAGCCCTTTGGCCTCTCTGTGGCTCAGAGAGAACACATGGTCAAAAAACATCAGACTCTGTGCCCTCCCCCTAAACCACCCCAGAAATCTCTGCTGAGGTGGACAGCAAAGGAGGGAGAATGGTGGGTTCTGGAGCGGCAGCCCCTCCCGCAGCATCTGGGAGAGACCAGGCAGGCAGGCGGCCGAGCATGTAAGTAGAGAAGCTGCCTGCCCTGGGCCACTGGCCGCAACCGCCGCACTCTGAGTCCTCTGAATGAGGAGAGACCACAGCAGGAAGACTTCACAGGGAAACTCTGGGATTGGTGTTTTTCCACTTGTGAAGTCAGACCTGCCTAGGACATGGCCAGCAGGAGAGTTCCCCGGGGAGGCAGAGGAGGGCTGGAGCCCTTGGCAGGTGTCCCCGCTGTGGGAAGGGGGGAGGCAGGGAACCTTGGTCTTCAGATCCCCCATCTCTGAGCCACGATGAAAGAACTAGAGGTGAGGGGCCTCCAGCCTCCCTGGGCTGACCCAGGTCTCAGGTTGGGGGACGTTGGTTGTGTGGTGGCCCCGGAGGCAGTGTCAAGGCTGGAAACGCTCTGCAGATCAGATCCTCTATCGTTTCTTGGGAACCCACTCTAGGCCAAGCCCTGAGCAAGAGGAGCAGCAGCCCTTCCCACGTGCCCGCAGCACTGAACGTCTACAGTCTCCTCATTTAGTCCCCCAGCAGCCACTCCAGGTGGAAGCTGTTCTCTTCACTCCCAGATGACAGGAGAAGAGGCTCCTGGAGGTGCAGTGACTTGCTGCCTTTGCACTCCCGGAAAATCTGAGCCAGAGCCCAGGTCCTTAACCACGTCCAGGTGTGGCTGGGCCTGCCCTCCTGATGTGGGGCCCAGTCCTGCCCAGGTGGGGGTGGCTCCCCCAGCCGCTTCAGGCTCCCACTCGTAGCTGGAACTGCCCGAGACAGGATAGGGCCACAGCGTGGGCCCCCGTTCACTCAGGCTCCTGCGGGCAGCCCGGGGGCCACCCCAGCAGCGGTCCCCACACTGTGGTTCCCTAAAGTCCCTGAGAGGCCGGCATGCCTCCCTTCCAGGTGCCTCCTACTCACACAAGGGCCTTTTGTGCTGGGGCTCAGCCTCCCCTTCCCCCACGCTGGCCAGCCATCCATCCACACAGGTAGCGTGGCCCCCTACGCAGCCCATGTTCTGCCCAATGCCGTCCATCGGGCTGCCCCTCCCCAAGGATGTGGGCTCCTGGAACATGAGGCGGAGGACTCTGGGGCAGGTGGTCCCCAGGAGGCCACTATGGTGTTGGGCCAGCTCTGACTAAAAGCCCATCACCAGGTTGGGCCTGCCTAGGCCCTGCCCACCTGCAGGGTCTCCTCTGCCCCTCACTAGTTAACACTGATGACTGCCCTTCAGAGGCCAGCTAGGGAGGCCTTCCCTGACCCCAGCCAGTGCCGCCACCTCTGCTCTCTAGATTCTGCTGTACCCTCCCTGAGGGGAGGCCCTGTTTTTGCTCCCTGTATCCCAGAGCCCATCTTTTGCTGAGTGAATGGCAGAGGAGCATCTTGCACTCAGCCTCAGATGAACCTCAGCCAGAACGCGGGAGGCCTCGTGTGCCCCCAGCCCTGCCGGTGCCATTTCCAGGGGGCTGTGTGTGCCACACCTGGCCTCCTTCCCTGTGGGGACCCGCTCCACCCTCCCTGACTCAGAAGGCGGCGGGTATGGCCTGGCCTCCAGATTTGGGCTGTGAGCAACCCCCACCCCCTCATGCACCTGGGGGGTGAGCTGCCTCCCCCTGAGTTAACCCTCCTGGTGGGGGTGGGGGTGGTGGGCAGGGTCAGGAAGGGCACAGCCAGGCTCTGGGGTGGGAGGGGACCTTACACTTGGCCAGCCTGGCCACCTCTACAGCTTCAGCTCCCCTGAGCCTTATAAAAGATCACAGTTAAAAGCTCACACTCCAGTCAGGCAGCCCTGGGCCAGGGGCACCCGAACTGTGAGGCCACAGACAGCAGCTTTCTCTCAGTTTCCTCATCGTCCACCTGGGCATTCCAGAATGGACACCTCCCAGGATTGGGAGCACTTAGCTCCGAGGAGCCAGGTATGTGGTCCTTAGGGGCCTGGGATGCTTACTGGGGGGTGTTACCCATTCTGCATTGATGAAGGGACCAGTATGGGCTCTGAGCTTCACCTGTAGTCTGCTGGCCCTTTAATCAGTAAAGTCATCATGGGGGAAGGAGGCAGGAACACCGGGGGTCTGTCTGGCCACAGAGGCAATCTGGGTAAGCTGATGGAGAGTGGGCGTTGGGTCAGAACAAGAGCAGCTGGCATTCTGGGCTGGGGAGACCCCAGTAGGCAGCAGCTACCCTGCTTCCAGTCCACAGGATGCAGGGATGAGTGCCTCTGCCTGAGCCCCATTCCACCTGTCCAGCAATGAGCTGGCACTGGGGCTTGGGAAAATGGCAAGCTGTGGGCTGTCAGCTGCAGGGGGCTCTGCCACCAAGAACAGATCAGAGAGCCCCCAGAGGGGACCCAGAGGGCACTGACTGACTGGAAGGGGCCGGTTACAGGGCAGCAGGAGACCAGCTCTGCCCCTAAATAGCTTCCCAGATCCTTTCTCACCTGTGGGCTTTTTTTTCTTAGCAGCCCTGCTTCACTTTCTGGAGTTGTTCTGAGCACGTGTTGTGGTTCTGTGTTGTTCTGTTTGTTTTAAATGGGGAAGTTCTTTTAACAAGTTCTGGGAGTGATTCCGCCTGTCTGGGTGCGTGCTGGTGTGTGTGTGCATTGGGGGTGGGAGTGCCTCGTTGGGGTCGTGGCTGCCCTGGTCCTTGCAATTTCAGCAGCCCTGAAGGACCTGGGGCCTGGGCTTTGATATCTGATCTGCTGACTCGAGGCAGGGAGGTGGGCCCTTTCCCTCTGCAAAGGGTGTGGGGAGAGTTCTGGAGGTGGCCCTGGGATTTGAGGGGAGGGGGGAGTGGAGGCAGGAGGGCAGAGTGTCCAGGGCCTCCCCTCCACTTGGACTCGCCTTGGCCTGGCCCCACCACAAGGGCCCTCCAGGGGACAGTGCTGGGATGGGGCTTTGGGGTCTGACTGCCTGCATTTGCCGCCTGGCTGCATGACAGCCTGGCCACAGCCCTTAGCCTCAGTTCCCATCTGTGAAGTGGGGGAGGCTGGGTACAGCGCCTGAGTCTCAGGGCTTGTTTAGTTTGTATTTGGAGGACATTCTAGGTGGTCAGTAAACACTACCTAGTGAGGGTGTTACCCATAAAACCTGAGTCTTGCCCTCCGCATGCATGGGGTGAGGATGCCTTGGTGTGACAGGGGCTTCACGCAGATTTAGGCACAGACAGGAAGCCCCCTGGGCTCAGGGTGAGGCCTCTACACAAAGGCTGCCCTCCATCCTCAGGCGTGGAAGAACAGGAGAAGCTAGAGAGAACAGCCTGGGGGGTGGGAGGAAGGTGCCTTTTGTTCTA
>NW_020174705.1:3701696-3720747 GCF_003031525.2 Neophocaena asiaeorientalis asiaeorientalis | reverse complement strand
CAGCAGTTCAGCATATGATGGGGGAGGAGGGGGAGCAGAAGGAGGGGCTCAGTGAGTAACGACATCATCATTTCAGCTCTCAGGGGGACCCAGAGTGTCCCCACCCACCCCTAAGTGTGGGACACCTGGAGGCACCCACTCATAGGCCCTGGATCAGGCAGGGACTGGCACGTGAGTGGAACCCCGGGCCTTCGGGTGACCACATGAGACCTCATGCTGGAGCATCTCCTGTGCCTGGCCAGTGGGGAACAGGAATGGGCAAACAGAAGCAGGCACACGTCCCTTTCTGTACCCGATACTGCAGAGTGGGTACAGGGGTCTGGAGCTGCAGATCTGACCCCACGGCTCTGGGCCTCTGGCTCCCAGTGCCGGCCCGCCAGGGTGAAGCACTGCCGGCCAGGCCTGGCAGCAGCCCAGCCCAGGAGTCTGCCAACCCCCCAGGCAGGCGGGACCATGCCGGCAGCCAGGACAGTTGGCTCCAGTTTCACTGACGTGTCTGAGGAGGCTCCGGGCCCGGGCTGGGTCCACCATTCTCCCCATCCCTGGGTAGAAGCAGCCCTTGGCCCAGCAGGTTGGGGTCTCTATCCTGGGCCCTCATGGAAGGGGCCAAGGGGGCTGAGCCTCAGGTTCCTCGGAGATAGCCCTCTTGGGGGGTGGTCCTAGCCCTGCCCTTTGATTAAGCCCTACCCTTTGACTGGTAGTGTGGGTACCCACCAGTCTTGGCGTCTCTGCTTTACTTACTCCACCACCCCCAGCGGGTTCTACTCACGCTATGGCTAAGTCCTGACACTCCACACCATGAACTCATCCGGGCTTCCCTTCCATCTCCCACCTATAGGGCTTCTCAACTCCAGCTGCACATCAAAATCACCAAGAAGCTTTAGAAAGTTCCTAATGCTCACACCACACCCTCCCCCAGCCAATTAAATAGGAATTTCTGGGGTGAGACCCAGGCAGAGTTGTGTTTTAGAGAAGCTCCTTGGGTGGGTCTCCTGTATAGCCAGGCCTCAGATCCTGGGGCAGAGTATTGCCAAGGGGGATAGTCTGTACGTCAGCCCGTCTCCCTGTCCAGGGAAGAGTCTAGATCCCTGAGCAGGTATGGCCAGCTGGCAGCACCAGAAGAGCAGGAGCTGGACCTCCTCCCCCTTCCCCACTCCATGGCAGGAGCTGCCTGGCCCCAGGTGGGTGTCTTCTGTGGCACTGTGGGTGACTTGGCAGCTGCTAGACCTGTCAGCCCAGGGCAGGGAGACCAGTGACTAAGGCCAGTCCCTGGCTCAAGTGAGCCCTCAGGGTGGCAGGACAGGCCTTCTCAGCAGAGGTGCCACTCTGCTGGAAGAGGACACCTGCTGCCCCAGGAGCTATGTGGTGGCTGCGGCCCAACTTGAAATGGACTGGTCCAGATGCCACCGTCAGCACGTGCAGTTGTGATGCCACTGGGGCTGGGCTCAGACATGGGGCTTGCTCACTGCCCTGTCCCCACCCAGGGCCAAGCACCCGTCAACTAAGGCCCTAACTCTGCAATTAAACCTGAATTTACCAGAGGAAGACCTTAGTCACCAAGGGAGGCCACCAGCCCCAAGCCAGCTGGGCCCAGGCTGTCTGGGGCCTAGACAGGGTCTGAGAAGGAGGTAGCCCCAGAGGGGTCTTGCCCTTCTCATTCCATCATGCCCAGGGTTCTCGGTTACCCTGCAGCAAACGAGGCCCTTCCTGGGGCCTGTGAGATGATCGGTGGGCAGGTGGGGTTGATTAGGGAAGCCACAAGTCTGCCTCTCACCTCTCACTGCTGCCCACCCAGGCCCAGGGCCAGGGGGGCCCCAGTGGCCACCCCAGCCTCAGCCTCTTCTCAGTGCAGGCTAGCTCTTTCCTTCCTCCTTAATTAAATCTCTCAGGCAGCCTCCGAGGAATGTGAGAGCCTTGTTGAGTTCCCTGGGAGGAGATGGGTTGGGGCCCTTCCCCACCTTGGAGAAGAACTGGCCCCTCGCCTGTTCCCACCCCCCAATCCTAAGGTGGCCCAAGGGAGTCTGCTCCAGCCTCCTCATACCCAGGGAGGGTGGAATGAGGAAAAGCGGGGGAGGCCGGCGGGTCTGGCCGGCCAGGCGGCCCAGCCAGCTGAGGGAAAGCAATCCGGCTGACTCTGGAATGTGGAAACTGATAAAAGGAAGAAGGCTGAGCCCCCGCCCACCCTCAGCACACCCCTGCCCGCCCCCAAACACAGCCCTGCTCTGGTCACGCGCGCGCAGACACATGCCCACGCCAGACACACGCCCACTGGGCTGTGCTTTGAGACACACACGCACACACACGCCCTCCCCCTTCTCCAAGAACTCTCAAATTCCACAGCAGTGAGGGGAGCTGGTTTTCTTGGCAGTGCGGAGCCTTGGGCTCCCTGGCCCAGGGAGGGGACTCTGAGGGGGGCTCCGGGAGGGATCGCTAACCCTGTTAAGTGGCATTGCTGTCCTTCCCATGAGCTCAGGGCCTGCCAGTGGTCAGGGATACTTCTGTGGGCAGAGGCTCACCCAGCCTTCTCTCTGGCCACCAGGGGAACTGGCTGGCTGGCCTACTGAGGTGGGAGCTGCCTCCAGGGCCCAGCTGAGACCCTGCTGTCCTGATCCCAGGAGGTGCTACACACTTAAAAGCCCCCACAAGGACTCAACTCTCTTTACCTGGGACTTGTCCTAGCTCACCCAGGACTGTAGTGGAGGTGTCAGGAATGGGAGCCAGGAGCTGGATGCATCCTCTGCCCAGGGCGTCTTCTTGGGGGCATTTGCCAGAGGGGGCTGCCTGGCGAGAGCACTGGTCTGGGCACTGTCTGAGGGGCTTCTCATGTTGAACCCCTCCTCCTCCATGTCCAGGGTCTGGAGAGAGTGGTGCCATTCCAGCAAATACCCTGGGACACCAGCCCCCACCTGCCCACTGGTCCCAGGTAGTTGTTTCACTGAAACATGAGGCCAGGGGAGGTGGGGACAGGCAGTGCCCAGGCCCCCAGCCTGGCACGCGTGTGCTCATCCTCCCTCCCTGGGCCCAGGAGAGGCCAGATAATGGTCTGGAGGGAAGCCAGCTGGGCTGCTCATTACCAGAGCCCTCTTCCTGCCTCTGACACTCTGTTTACAGAAGCTCCAGGGGCTGATTCCCCTGGGAGAAGACGGCAAACTCAGGGGACTACTCTCCCATCCCCCACACTGCCTGCCTTAGCCCTGTTGGGCCTTGCCAACAGCTGGGCCTGCTGACCCCACTTGGAGGTCACCAACCCAGCCACCCCTCTTTGCCCCCAACGCCCAAAGTCCAGCCTAGTGGGAAGGGACCTTGAGATTTAGTTCAGTCCCCCAGCCCTAAAAGTTCTTGGTCTGGGGAGGGGGCTCTGGGTCCTGGTGCCACGCCCCAGAGCCTCACCTGCCCTTGGTGCAGAAGGCAAGCAGAGGGACCCTCAGGGTCACTTCCTCCTTCCCACCTTTCACACTCCAGCCCTTGGCCCCAGCGGGAGAGGTAGTCAGCTACCCTGGTGTGGTAATCGTTAACAAATGGGGGTGAGGCAGAATGGCTGGCACCAATCAGCTGGCCTGCCAGTGACCACAGGGGACCTCGGCAGCCCTCAGGCTGCAGTACTGCCAGCCCAGGGACACAAAAGACTAGGCTGGCTCCAGGCCATTGGGTTCACAGCCTGAGCAAAGCCCCTTCCCTGGCAGGGGCAGAGATGGGGCACCCTGATACCTGGAGTACAACCCAGTCAGCCAAGGTCTGTACCCCATTTCAAGGGCTGCATGCCTGTGGGCCCCTTGCTCTGCCCTGAGTGACAGAGCCCTCAGGACGGACCCCAGGCCGTCGATCTTGCACGGGGGGACAGGGGTTAGGGGTATTCATGCCTCGAACCAGTGTCACTCCAGGAGGTAAAAGTAACCCAAGACTGTGGCTTGGCCATCCCCTCAAAGGGGTTTGTTTCATAAAACTGGTCATGCCGGAGGGCCCAGCCGTGGGAGGAGGGAGGGGGTGTTTATTTTGTCTGCTTGCAGCCCCGCGGGCCGGTGATCCGCGTACTCGCGCGTGCGCGCACCCCGGCCGTGGAGCTGTCGGAGCCCGAGGACTGCCAGATAAGGGGGCGGGCCGGGGGCGCACGGTGCCCGCCCGTCGTGCGTCCCCGAGTTGATCCAGGTGATCGTTTAGCACTGGGGGCCGCGTGCCCGCCCTGAGTGCATGTGCGCGCGGCGGAGGTCGGCGGGGTCCGCGCGCGTGATCGGCGCGTGTGCACAGCCCGTCCCCTGTTCCCGCCCGCAGCCCCCCAACCCGGTAGACACTCACCGGGTGGCAGCGGCGGCGGCGGCGGCGGGAGCCGGGCGGGACGGGCCGCGGCCTCAGTGCTTCCTGGCCCGGAGGCCGGAGGGGTCCTGGGTCCTGAGGTCTTGAGGTGCCGAGGCAGCCGCGTCCGCGACTCCCCGCCCCAAGGCTTGGGCTCCGGAGTCCGCTCGCGGGAGGCGGGTTCAGTCTTAAGAGTCTGGGGGCGTGGCCGCCATGGGCGGGGGGTGTGGCTGTTCCCTATTGGCCGAGGTGGGGCCGACGGAGACCCGCCTCCCCTCTGCTGAAAGGGTCATTCGGCCAAGAAGCCTGGTCCTCACCCCGCCAACTCCCGACAAGGCGGGCAAGAGAGACCTTGCTTGGCTCCGTCGGGAGTCAGGAGTCCTGCGGTCCAGTCTGGTCTGCCACTAGTTTGTAATATGACCCTGGCAGATCCCTTTTTCCCTGTGAAGAAGCGAGCGACTAATGAGTGAGACCAAGCATCCCAAACCTGGATGCCTGTGACATACCAGGCAGGTGATAAAAACTCGAGGAACGAACCCCAGAGCCTATGGAGACCTGGGGAGGGGAGACTCAGCAGCTATGACCTGTCCCAGTCTTCCAGAGCTTCAGGTTTTACAGAAGAAACTGGAAATCTGGATTTTTTATGTGAAATCTTTCTGTGTTGTTGTTGGTAGCTAATCCCAATTTCAGAAACTCCTGGCTAGGCCACACACACAGATCCCTTCTGAGAGCCTCATAAGTACAACCTCTAATGCCAAATCTGAGTCCTGGGGTCGTTTTGCTGTGAGCACCTCTGGACCACTTTCCTCATGTCTTAGATGAAGGGAGCAACACCCAGGAAGGGGACATGATAGACTACCCACAGTTACCGGCAGCTTCAAGGCCAGAATGTGCTGAGGGGTGCTGGGCTGAAATGTGAGGTTGGGCCTCACTGTCAGTAGGTGGGGCCTGGGTGCTGCTGACAGTGGCACTTAATGGGGCAGAAGGGGTGGGTGCCAGGGGCTGGGCTAGTCCAGAAAAATCCCCTGCCTTGGAGGATTCCAGGAAAACACTCAGCCCTCTTCCCCCTCTGCACTTGTGGTCAGAGTCATGCCTCAGAGCCTTTGGGGACCCAGCTCAGCTCCTAACTTACAGCCAGCTCCAGGACACCCGCCACCCCGTCCAGCCCAGCCCACAGTCAGGGCTTGGCTGGGCCAGCTCAAATCTCGGGGGGCCTGAAGGCTTATCCCAGCAGGCTGGGCCACACCAACTTGCAGGGGTGGGGGGGTTGCGTGGTGTTTGAAGGACTGGATCACCTCCAGAAGGCAAGATAGCCTCCGTGTCCAGTCTCTAACAGGGTTAAGCAGGGTCCAGGTGCAACGGTTACCTCCCAGACTTTTCTTCTCAGCTCTTCGCCTCCTCAGGACCTCTCCCCAACACGGCCGCCTATCAGGATGGGCAGAGGTCTGCACCCCATGCTCTTGTTATTATATGTGGCTGTGGAGTGTGCCTTGCACACCTCTAAACGTCCGTTCCTAGGCCAGTGCAGGCCCTCAGGTGTGCTTCATTTGGCTCCTGTGGGACTTTTTAAAAATTTGAAGCCATTGCCAACATTGAAAAATCCAGTAGTTTCACATTAAAATGGGACTTCCCAGCTTGCCTTGAGTGGGAACTCTCGGCCAAGGCTGAGTAGCAGCTGCCCCCTGTGACCAAGGCCCAGACTCACAGGTGGCCCCAGTCCCCACCAAGCCTAGTTGTCTCACACCAGGCTGCTGCACTCCTTCAGTTTCTTGAAGCATTTGAGTTTGCGGTCATCTCAGACTGTCCCTGTGCCTCTGCCCTTGGGCCCTGTGTCCCCTAAGGCCCTCAGGAGACCCCAGCCTGACTCTCCTCCAGGAACAGGACTTCCTGACAGGTCCTGAATCTTCTCGCCTCTGTGGCCATTTCTTGCTGATAACGAGATCCCACCTGCCTAAAGGATCCATCTCCTGCCCCAGTCCTAAGCCTGGACTCACACAGGCCATGCTCCCGTCCACCCGGAGGTTCAAGGACAGGTTCCAGGAGGCCCCCCTCCCCAGTTTGTCCATCCTGTCCTCATTTGGCTTCAAGGCACCACCTGCCTTAGAACCTGGTTCTAAGGGAGCAAGGGAGTGGGGGGCAGGGTTTGGTTCAGGGGGGTCCCCACTGCTCAGCCTGGGTGACAAGAAATGGGGACATGTTCTGCTTTGGACCAGTGCCAATGCCAGGATGTTTAGGTGGTGGGTCTGAGTGGGAGAGATGGGCTGGCAGGGAGAACCAGAGGAGGGCTCTTGAAAATGCATTTCCTGGCAGGCTCACCGCGGTACTTCCTGTGTTATTTGCAGCAATATTGGGAAAGCTGATGGGAGTATCAGGGGGTAACCCCTCCCCCACGTGATCCACTTGATACCACCATGGTTCTGCATCTTCTGGGACTTGGGCTCAGGGGTAGGTGGCAGGTCTGGGCTCTAGACCTTCTGTGGCTTTGAGTCTGGAGCAGACCCCTAGATCTGGGTCAAAGCCTTTCCCAGTGGCAGGCCCAGATGCCAGCCCTCCCCCATTGCCATGGCAGCAGGAGAGATGCTCATGCCAGCTTTCCCCCCCTCTGGCCGTATGCCAGGCTGGGGCTTGGTTCTGCATTCCAGACCCAGACCTGGCTTGGCTCTCTTTACAAGGCCTGGGGTCAGGCCCGTGCCAGCTGTTGGCCAACTCTTGGGGCTGGGTGCCATGACCCCATTTCTTGGCCTGTGCTGTGGTGGGTAGGATGCTCCCGCCTGACGGAGCTTCTCAGGTAGCTCTGCCTGAGGCGAAGAAGACTGGCCTGACCTGTCAGAGAAGCCAGCCCTGCCCTCCTTGACTTCCTGCCCCTGCAGCCCTAGCACCTGAGTCATTGGGCCAGCCAGCTGGGGCTGATGGGGCAGGGGCACAGGGGTGCCAGGTCAAGCCTCTTAAAGAGGTTGGTTTAGAGCATAGGTGAGCCATTGATGCCAGGGTGGAAACTGCAGGCCGATTCCCCATTTCTTGCCAAGGCAGCAGCAGGGTGATGAGAGTCCCTGCCCAGCATACTTGCTCTCAGACTCTTGTTTTCCTTCCTCCTGCCTATCTCCACACGGTGACCTCTGCTCAGCACAAATCTCATCATCTCCCTCTTCACTTAAGATGTGTCATTTGCTTCTCTATTGCTCATCCGATGGAGGGAGGCAGAACCCTCCTCCTGATGTACTAGGCCCTGCTCTGTGTGGCCTCTACCCACCCCATCCTGAGCCTCAGCCCCTCACCCTTACTGCCCAGACCACCAGCCATGTCATTCTACTCCCTGTTCCGCAAACAGGCTGTGCACCCGCCTGCCACAGTGCCTTTGCGTATGCTGCCCTTTCTGCCTGGAACTCTCTCCCCTTGACGTGGTTGATTTCTCTTAAACTTTGGGTCATAGAGAATGCCCACTCCCCTGTGGCCAGTCAGAGTCAGGCCCTTCTGCTCCCTGCTGTGTGTCCTCAGAGAACTTTTCCTTCACGCGTTTGTCTGTGGAATTCTGTCTGCCTCTCACCCAGGCCGTGAGCTTTTGAGGCCAGAGGTGGGGACTGCTGCACTCACGTTTGGTCACACCTGCCAGCCCAGCTGAGGGCCAGGCGCAGACCAGCTCACCAAGGGAGTGAATGATTGTGGATGAACTAGTGGATGAGTGAAAGTGCTGTTAGAACTGCTGAAGGGACTTAGGTGTGGCCCCACTGGATCCAGCGTCAATGTGGGGGACACCTGAGGTCACATGACCACGTTGTCCCCCTGCCCCCCTCTCCCCCACAGCAGGCAGTGATCAGACCAGGTCAAGAGGGCAGTTCTGAGCCCAGCTCACCCTGCTGGGCCCAAGGTAATTAGAGGCTGTGTTACTCACAGGTGACCAGCCCAAGGCACTCCAGGAAGCTATGGAGCCATCCAGGACCCACCCAGCTTCCCAGTCCACTCTGTGGCTCCCTTCCAGCAGGGTGGGGAGGGGTGGTGGGCAGCTGGCCGGGCAGGGGGGGCGGTGGGCTGGACCGTTTGTTGCCTGGGTGAGGGATGGAGGCAGCTGCCACAGCTGGGCGACCGCTGACTGCTGGGACCACAGTGAGGAGGACGGGGTTCCATTTGAGGATGAGTGTCAGCGTTGAGGTGGGGGTCCAGGCCCATGGGTCCCCAGGGATGTGAGAGCAGGACCAGAAAACCAGGAGCAGGAAACAGAAACAGATGAAGACACCAGTCTGAGTTCTCCTGGGTGCCCCACATCCAGGAGACTCTGGGCCTGGAAAACAGCAGTCAGGGCTGGGGGCTGCAAAGGGGCCCTGCAGGGCCTGGGAGGGGAAGGGGAGTGGTAAATCTCTGGAGAACAACAGGCTGTTGGCCAAGACAGGCAACACAGAGCAGCAGGGGCTCTGGGGGCTTCCAGCCTCTGCCCCCGCACCAGGGCCCCACCTGGGGGACAGAGAACAGGGAGGCCAGGGAAGCACGGCAGGAAGGAGCCCCTGCTCTTGGCTCCTGGCTCAGGCTTGGGCACTGGGGCTCAGAGATGGTGCCTAGGGGAGTTCTGAGTCTCTAGGACAGCATCAAGGCCCAGGAGCAGGGGTGACTGAGGAGAGGGCCCCTAAGCCTGGGTCCTGGAGCACCCAGGCCAACTGTGCCGGGTGGAGATGGAGGGGGTCCCCAGCTCCAGCACCCCTCTCACCTTCCCGGGCCTGGTGTTTAGGCTGTTGGAGGTGAGACCAGGGACAGAATGTATGTCGGGGGGCTTCTTGGAGCTGCTGAGCATGGGAAGAGATCATGGCTGAGGTGCAGAAAGAGGGGGCAGCTCCCCTGTGCCCAGGCTCAGTACAGTCCTGGGGTGAAGCAGTTGGGCAGACGGAGGACCTGGGAAAGAAAGGCTGAGACGTGAGGATGTGCTCAGCATGTCGGGAGCGCAGGGAGAGGAGGTAGAGGGTCCCTGGGGACCAGGCTGGATGCAACTGGAGGGGCTGCATCGCTCCTGGCCACTGTTGTGCTTGGCCTAAGCCCCGATCTAGAGTCACAATGCTCTCAGCCCTTCCCCTGCCCCTTGGCCACAATGACTGGCTGTATCCCTATGACAGGCCATCTCTCCCCCAGGTCTCTGATGCCCCTGCTGGATCCAGACTCCAGGCTCCTGGTCCTGGCGGGAAAGGTGAGGAGAAGCTCAAGCCCCCACCCATGTCGACTGGTGCCCTCACTCGCCAGACCTGGCCCCAACGTTTGACCTGGCCAGCCACCTGGGAGAGTGGGGAGTGCTATTCACCCCAGAAAGGAGGAGCTAGAACAGTCCTGCCCAGACTCCACCCCTGCCAGGGGCTCCAGGCACATGGGGCTCCAAGTCTCCATTCCATGCAGTCGGGGTCACTCCCTAGAACGTCAGCTTCGTGAATCCAAGGCTGAGAATAGAGCAGAGTCAGCACACGGCAGACACTTTGTCCTACTGAATGTATACCCCTGGTGCTCATTCGTGCTCCATGATGATGAACAGGTGAGGCAGAGTCTACCAAGGGCTCAGCTCAGCGCCCAGCGCACATCAGCGCCCTGTAGACGTTGGCCGTGGCTCTGTGACTCCGTCCTTGGGGAGGGATGGGGTGGCTGGAGCTAGAGTCAGCGAGCAGCGCTCGGGTGGGGATCGTTTCAGGGCGAGAGTCAGCTGTACTGCTATGAGGTGGCCCCCGAGCAGCCGGCATTGAGCCCAGGTAAGCCCTGCTCCCCGCCCTGTGCCCCCTCCCCTCCCCGACCCACTCTGACTGTCCTCCACGGTGTCACTGATAGTGACCCAGTGCCTCCTGGAGAGCGTGCTGCAGGGGGTGGCCCTCGTGCCCCGGCGAGCACTGGCCGTCATGGGCTGCGAGGTGCTTCGCGTCCTGCAGCTGAGCGACACAGCCATCATGCCCATCAGCTACCACGTGCCCCGCAAGGTGAGGGGGTCCTGCATGAGGGACTGGGAGGGCCTGGGGGAGCCTGGGGGCCTTGATCTCACTGCCTGTGGGCTTGTGTGCCACCAGGCTGTGGAGTTCCACGAGGACCTGTTCCCGGACACTGCAGGCTGTGTGCCCGCCTCTGACCCCCATGCCTGGTGGGCTGGTAGCAACCAGCAGGTAAGGCCAAGGCCTGGCTGACTGCTCCTGGCCTGCACCACCGGCAGCAGCCGCGTCCATGGCACGTGGTACACCTGTGCACTAACTCAGCTGCCTGGTGTCCCCTATCCCCACCCCAAGCCCTCCTGCCTCACCTGCCGGCCTCTACCCACAGGTGCAAAGGGTCAGCCTCCACCCAGCCTGCCGACCCCACCCCAGCTTCACTTCCCATCTGGTACCCCCTGCAGAGCCCACCCCGGAAGAGGCCCAGCCTGCAGAGACACCTGTGGGTGATGCGGACCCCAGCGTGAGTATCAGCGTAGCCCACCTGGCTTCCCCGTTGCAATGCTGAAGCAGGGGCCCCAGGTCAGGGCAGGAGTGTGTGACCTGCCCAATGGTCTCAGAAACGCAAGAAGCATAAATGAAGAAACTCCGTGTTCTCAAAATTGAGCAAACGCCTAGAAAGTGAGACTTTCATATAAAATCTGGATTTCTAGTTTCTCTTGAAAGATCTTTTTTTTTAATTAATTAATTAATTAATTAATTTATTTTTTTGGCTGCGTTGAGTCTTCCATTGCTGTGCGCAGGCTTTCTCTAATTGCGGCTAGCGGGGGCTACTCTTCGTTGTGATACAAGGGCTTCTCATTGTGCTGGCTTCTCTTGCTGCGGAGCACGGGCTCTAGGGTGCATGGGCTTCAGCAGTGTGGCACACGGGTTTCAGTAGTTGTGGCTCATGGGCTCTAGAGCGCAGGCTCAGTAGTTGTGGTGCACGGGCTTAGTTGCTCCGTGGCATGTGGGATCTTCCCAGACCAGGGGCTCGAACCCGTGTCCCCTGCATTGGCAGGCAGATTCTTAACCACTGTGCCACCAGGGAAGACCCTCTTGAAAGATCTTGACCATTCTGGGCACACCTTCCCAGGAGCAGCAGCTGCTACCTGCTGTCCCACATGCTAATGCTCAGCTCACCCCATGTTACCTCCTGCCCATCAGCGATTGCGTCCCCACCCCACATCCCACGGTGGGGCTTCCTGCCTACCCCAGTGTTCCAAAGTGATGACCCCGGCATCCCCTCTCTCTTTGGCTGACCACCCGCCTGACGGGGCTGCTGGCTGACCAGAGCTTTTCTCCCAGGAGGGCTTCTCCTCCCCTCCCAGCTGGCTGACCTCACCCTCCACGCCCTCCAGCCTGGGGCCCTCGCTCTCCAGCACCAGCGGCATCAGCACCAGCCCCAGCCAGAGGTCCCTGCAAAGCCTGCTGGGTAAGTGCCTCAGCGTGGGGCTAACCCCCTACCACGGGAGCCCTGTCCACCCCCACCCCAGCCACCCTCCTCTGCACCCCAGTCCTGCCTCCCCCCACAGTCCCGCCTCCCCTCCTGGAGGAGTCACTTCTTCGCGGGATGAAGAGAGTCTCACCTGTAAGAGGGTGGCCTAAACGTTCCGAGATCCCTCGAGTCTCGTTCTGGGCGAGTTGTGTTGGCTGGACTGGCAGAGATCTGGGCACACAACCTGCACGGTCCTTTGCTGAGGGGAGCAGGCAGCCCGGACTCAGGACTGGCCCGGGTCCTCCTGCAGGACAGCGCAGGGCAGGCAGGGCACCCTCACCTCATGTGGCTCCATGTCCCTGCTGCCCGCCAGGCCCCAGTTCCAAGTTCCGGCATGCTCAGGGCACCGTCCGGCACCGAGACAGCCACATCACCAACCTCAAGGGGCTCAACCTCACCACGCCTGGCGAGAGCGACGGCTTCTGTGCCAACCGGCAGCGTGTGGCCATGCCCCTGCTCAGCAGTGGTGGGCAGGTGGCTGTGCTCGAGGTGAGGGGCCCCACCCTGCCGCGCTGTCCCCATGTCCCTGCAGGACGCTGAGGGCGTCAGGTGCCTACACCAGCTCACATTCTCTAAGCACAAACCAAGTGCCCAGCATCCCATGCGGTGTGTGGGGGGTGCTACTCTTATCCCCATTTTACAGATGAAAGCAGTGAGGCACAGAGAGGCTTAGTGACCTGCCGGGTCACACGCTGTGTAAGTGGTGGAGCTGAGAATTGAACCCAGGCCACCTGAGCCCCAAGCCTGAGCTCTTTCCACCACTCCATGCTGCCTCCCTCACTTTCCGGGGCTTGGCACTTGGGGCTCAGAGCGCAAGGTGGCTGAGGCAGAGAGCTTGGGCCACCTGGTGGTGCATCGTCAGCTGCAGAGGGTGTGGGCCCAGGCATGCCGCTTGCCCTGCAGCCCTGGGGACCGGACTCTCCTGCACGTTACTGATGGGCCTCGGGGTGGGGGCACCTCCCACAGCTGCGGAAGCCCGGCCGTCTGCCCGACACAGCACTGCCCACGCTGCAGAATGGGGCAGCCGTGACCGATCTGGCCTGGGACCCCTTTGATCCCCACCACCTCGCTGTGGGTAAGGAGGCTGGGCACTGGGCTTGAGGGAGGGTCCCAGAGTCCTCAATGGGAACAGAGAAGGGGGGCCTTGGGTCAGCAGTGATGAGCCTGTGCTCTCTGCAGCTGGGGAGGATGCCAGGATCCGACTGTGGCGGGTACCCCCAGAGGGCCTTGAGGAGGTGCTCACCGTGCCTGAGGCCGTGCTCACAGGTCAGGGGGGCCTGGGTGAGGGCTGCGGGGTGGGCGGTGGCCCCTGAGGGGCTCAGTGTCACCCCATGCCTCGCCTCCAGGCCACACGGAGAAGATCTATTCTCTGCGCTTCCACCCGCTGGCAGCTGACGTGCTGGCCTCCTCTTCCTACGACCTTACCATTCGGATCTGGGACCTTAAGGCTGGAGCAGAGCGGCTGAGGCTGCAGGGCCACCGGGATCAGGTAGGACAGCTTTGAGGGCAGGCGCCCAGCCACAGGGCAAGAGGCTGCTTCTCACATGCCCACCTGCCCCCAGATCTTTGGCCTGGCCTGGAGTCCTGATGGGCGGCAGCTGGCCACTGTCTGCAAGGATGGGCACTTGCGGATCTACGAGCCCCGGGGTAGCCCTGAGCCCCTGCAGGTGAGCAGGAGGGGCTGGGGGCGGCCCTCAGACCTGGGGTGGGGTCCCAGCTGGGCCTCATGTACTGTATCCCAACAGGAAGGCCCAGGGCCTGAGGGGGCCCGTGGAGCCCGCATTGTCTGGGTGTGTGATGGTCACTGTCTCCTGGTGTCTGGCTTTGACAGGTGAGAACTCCGGGACCACTATTCCCATCCCCAGACTTCAGCAGCCACCTGTGCCCCCTCCCCCATATACACATACACCTGTCAGGCATGCAGAAGCTGTCCCCAACTCTCATTTATTGGACAGGTGGATGGATGGATGGATATATGGATGGATAGATAGATGGGTGCATGGGTGGATTGATGGGAGGGAAGGAGATGGGGAGGAATGAATCAACTAGGGGCCCAGAGGGATGAAAGCCATCCCTGCTGCAGAGCCCATATCTGGTGGGGATCAGACGAAGCACACAAAACACAGAACCAAGCCTCCTGGAGAGGTCCAGGGGATGCGCATTTGGTGCTCTGAAGGAAGGATCAGGGAGGGCCTCCTAAGAGAAGTATCATCTGAACTGGGTCACAAAGGGGTTGGTAAACACAGACCCAGAGGAGAGGGCATTCACCTCTGGGTGGAGTGGCCCAGAAGGTGACCAGCCTGGCTGGAGCAAAGGGCCTGGAACAGAATGTGGGGAGAAAAGTCCAGACTTAATAGCCACGGTGGCCATGGGACAGGAGTGTGCTGAGGAGGGGCAGAGGGGGCAGAGGTCCGGGAGGAGGCAGGGCGGCAGGTTAGAAAGCTATTGTATTAGGCCAGGCCAGTGGTTCTGAGGCTGGGTTAGGAAGGAGGATGGGCAGAGGCCTCTCCTCCCACCCTGAGGCCCTCAGGCCTCCAGCCCCGCAAGATTGGGGGCCTTGCTGGAGTCCTTGCCATGCCCCAGGCCCTTCCAGCTCTGAGGACCTGCTTCTGCCCCCCTGCAGCCGAAGTGAGCGCCAGCTACTCCTGTACTCGGCTGAGGCCCTCGCCAGTGGCCCCTTGGCAGTGCTGGGGCTGGATGTGGCTCCCTCGACCCTGCTGCCCAGCTATGACCCAGATACCCGCCTGGTGCTGCTCACGGGCAAGGTGGGCTGGGGTGCACAGGCGGGGGCTTTGGGCAGGTGAGAGGAGGTGGGGGGAAAGGCAGCTAATGCTGGCCACCTCACTGTTGCTGTCCCCCCAGGGCGATACCCGCGTGTTCCTGTATGAGCTGCTCCCCGAGGCCCCCTTCTTCCTGGAGTGCAACAGCTTCACATCGCCTGACCCCCACAAGGTGAGCCCTCGCACACGCACACGCTCCCTGGTCCTCCTTCCGTAGGTGGGACCATGGGCTACCCGCCCTCTCGTGGCCATGTGCAGGACTGCAGGGGCCTGTGGGGCCCTTGAGTCACTGGGCCGGGTGGGGTGTGCCCAGCAGCCTCTGGAACTGTTTTTTGTTGTTGTTTTTTTAAAATTTATTTATTTTTGGCTGTGTTGGGTCTTCGTTTCTGTGCGTGGGCTTTCTCTAGTTGCGGTGAGCGAGGGCCACTCTTCATCGCGGTGCGCGGGCCTCTCACTGTCGCGGCCTTTCTTGTTGCGGAACACAAGCTCCAGATGCGCAAGCTCAGTAGTTGTGGCACACAGGCCTAGTTGCTCCGTGGCATGTGGGATCTTCCCAGACCAGGGCTCGAATCCGTGTCCCCTGCATTGGCAGGCAGATTCTCAACCACTGCGCCACCAGGGAAGCCCGGGAACTGATTTTTAAACTCAACCATTTGTTAAAAATTAAACTATGTAAGTTTAAGTTTTATGAACCCACAAATAAGTTACAGTAAAGACCAAGGCAATAGATACTTAATTTATCACTTTCTAATTATTTTACTTGACTTCACTATTATTTGTACTGTTGAAGTTATTTACGTCTGTGGGCCCTGTCTGGCAGAAATATTGTATCATGGGCTGCTACTGCACATCTCTTCCCAAATCTGCATTCACCCAGTCATGTTAGTAGTGTGAAATTGACATGGTGGGAGTTTTCACACCATGGAAATAGGCAAATGCTCCTCCAGAGAGCTAGTTGTTAAATATCACACCACTCTCCAGGGATAGGCCTTGGTCCTGATGGTCCTAAGTGAGGGGGCCCAGGTGCTCAGTGTGAGCTCTGGACTCCAGCCCCAGCTCAACTCCCTTGCCGCCCCAGGGCTTCATTCTCCTGCCTAAGACGGAGTGTGACGTGCAGGAGGTGGAGTTTGCCCGATGCCTGCGACTTCGCCAGACCTCCCTGGAGCCTGTCACCTTCCGGCTGCCCCGAGTCAGGGTGAGGTTGGGGGCCCAGCATGCCAACGCCCAGCACCCCCTGCCTAGCCCCTGTCAGAGGCTTTGGGGCCTGACTGGTCTTGTCACCAAACTGCCCCACTCACTGCTCTTTGGGGCACCTGTTCCTCTTACTCTGCTGATGTTCTGAAACTTGCAGAAACCTCAGATTGGGGTCCTGGGTCTTGCCATGCCCCCCTCCCAATGGATGCCTGTGTGCCCTAGGCCTCTGGTCAGTACCTCAGGGCAGCCCCTTACTCCCTCCCTGCAGAAAGAATTCTTCCAGGATGACGTGTTCCCAGACACCGCCGTGAGCTGGGAGCCGGTGCTCAGTGCTGAGGCCTGGCTGGGAGGCGCTAACGGGCAGCCCCGGCTTCTTAGCCTGCAGCCCCCTGACATGACCCCAGGTAGGATGAGGGACTGGGCTGGGGGGGCAGGTAGGAAGCAGGGGAGTGGGTGGGGGTTGGAGAAAGGGGCAGAAGGCCCAAGTCTGAACCTCCATCCCTGCTGGCAATCAGAAACCTCTAGTGCTCCCAGGGATGGGGTGGTTGCTCTTCGGACTTGGTCTCTGAGCCCCTGGAGGGCAGGGCCCAGGGTCTGTGTTTCCATCACAAGCCCTCCACCCCCAACACACGTGCGCACGTGCACACAGCCTGGTGCCGAGGGCAGGCCTTGTGAACCGAAGTGCCACCTCTGGACTCTCTGCCATGGAATCCCCCAGGGGCTGGTACCAAGCGGTTAGGCCAGGAGGCCCCACCAAAGGGGCTCTCTGCTGCCTGATGCTTGTTGCTATCCCACCCCAGTGAGCCAGGCCCCCCGTGAAGGCCCAGCCCGGCGGGCCCTATCCTCAGCACTCTACCTGGAAGAGAAGTCGGACCAGCAGAAGAAGGAAGAGGTAGGCATGGAAGAGGGCTGGCCGCTGGGGTCACAGGGCCCTGGCTGCTCCTGGTGACTGCCCTTCAGTTCTCTAGTCCAACCCAGATTGGGCGAGGAGCGAGTGTCACCCACTTGTCAGTTGGACAGGGAAGACCTTCCAAAGCCCTGAAGCTGACTGCTGCCGCCCCCAGGGCACAGGGCTCAGGAAGCCAGGGAAGGGTGGAAAGAGGCCCCACCCTAGCCTGGCCCAACCCAACCAGACCCAAGTGCGCTGGGGACCCTGGTGCATATTTGAGCGTCTGAGGCAATATGTGGAGACAGCTGCTCTGTGACTCTTATGTTCCGTGTTAGAGTCTGTCTGTCTCTGGCTCCCCCGTCTCTGTCAAGGTATCTTTTTCAATGAAAACCATCAGCTTTGTCAGGGCTCTAATGAAAATGATTCTCCCACAACTTTGAACCTTGGGGTTCCAGCCTTGGGATCTGACATTCTTGGGGTCAAAAGCCCTGTTCCCTTCCCACCTCTTCTCCTGTCCCCTCTCCCAGCTGCTGAGTGCCATGGTGGCAAAGCTGGGGAACCGGGTGGACCCGCTCCCACAGGACTCCTTCGAAGGTGTGGACGAGGACGAGTGGGTGAGTGGACGAGTGGGCCCTGTTGCCTGTCCCATCTCTCCCCGACTCACGCCTGCCGCATGCACCACCCCCCTCCCCCAGGCCCTCTCAACTCCCTCCCACTTCTTGGTTTATCTCCCCAGGACTAGCCTGCCCACCAGCCACCTCTAGCCTCACCTGCCACTGCTGCCTCCTTGAACCACCTGGTGCCCCTTCACACCTCACGTCTCACCCTCAAACTGGAAGCCACCTCTTGGCCGGGGCACACCTCACCCCAGAAGGCCTGGCTTCCTTTGGGTCTTGGACATTTCCGTAGCCTCTGGGCCCTGCTGCAACCCCCATGGATTGTTTGCATCTCTGCATTTTCTGGGACCAGCTGCTTCTCCTCAGCTACCTGCTAGCATGTGGAGCCAGGGGCATGGGGGTGGGGTGGGCGTGAGGGCTCAGTGGCGTGTCCCTGGGCAGCCGTTGGGCTCCCTGTCCCCTCTACTCTGACCTGGGCTGGTCCCAGCTTGGGCTGGCTTCGCCCAGCACCTTCAGTTATCACATGCCGTCCTATCTTGCCTGCTGTTCCAGTTCTGGTCAAGGGCCTAGGGGGCTGGCCCTCCACCAGGCCGTTTGGAGCCAGCACCAGCCTCAGGGGCCTGGGACCAGTAGCCCTGCTCCCCAAACTTGAAGCCAGGAGGAATGGGCATCACAGAGCTGATAGCCCAACGAAGGGGGTGTGAGCCCCGCAGGGACTAGCCTGCATGTACCCTGGATGTTTTTAGCAATTAAACTTTTCTAAGCTGGCCACCTTTCGTGCCGCTGTGGTCTCTGGCTGGCTAGAAGGGGAAGGGGACAGGAGTATGGGTGAGGTCGGTTTGGCCCTGGGCTCCCGCTTGTCCCAGGCCTCACTCTGCTCCTGCTGGGAATTCATTCATTCATCCAACACGCTAGTATCCAGCAGGGCTCTGGATGGCAGCTCCTGTAATGAACGGGAGAGACATGGCTTCTCAAGGCACTTAGTATAGTCTTAGTAGGCCAGGGTGAGCCGGACCATGTGCAAGTTCGCAAATAGACAGTGCAAGGAAGGCTGTGAAGTAGATAAACTATGTGAAAGGGAGCCACGGTGATGCAGGAGGAGACTGTAGTCAGGGTCTGAGAAGCGATGTTTAAGCTGAGAGCTAAGACCTGAAGGCCACAAAGGCATGGAGAGAGCCCTGGGAAGAACGTTTCAGACAAAAGGAAGGGCAGCCAGGGTGCTGAGAGAATAAAGAATTTGGAGAGTTGGAGGAAAGGAAAGAAGGGTAGTGGTCCAAAACATAGTAGGAGGCAGCCCGACTCTCATTCACTCAACAAACGTTTGTTGAGTGCCTTCCATGTGCCAGTCACTCTTCCAGGTGCTGATGCCCAAGAGTGGAGAAAAGAGATCAATGTCCTGCCCTCCAGGAATCCACATTCTAGCGGGAGGGAACAGATAATAAACATAAAGATGAATGAATGGTATAATTTGATAGAATGTGGTAAGAGCTTCAGAAAAAAATAGGAGGGATCAAGAATGGGGCTCCCCTGGTGGCGCAGTGGTTGAGAGTCCGCCTGCCGATGCAGGGGACACGGGTTCATGCCCCGGTCTGGGAAGATCCCACATGCCGTGGAGCGGCTAGGCCCGTGAGCCATGGCCGCTGAGCCTGCGCGTCCGGAGCCTGTGCTCCGCAACGGGAGAGGCCACAACAGTGAGAGGCCCGCGTACCGCAAAAAAAAAAAAGAATGGAGGTTTATGGGTCTTCCCTGGTGATCCAGTGGTTAAGACTCCAGGCTTCCACTGCAGGGGGCACTGGTTTGACCCCTGGTGGGGAAAATAAGATCCTGCATGTCACATGGTATGGACAAAAAAAAAAAAAAAAAAA
>NW_020174705.1:3682661-3701666 GCF_003031525.2 Neophocaena asiaeorientalis asiaeorientalis | reverse complement strand
CCCACATGCCGCAGAGCGGCTGGGCCCGTGAGCCATGGCCGCTGGGCCTGCGCGTTCGGAGCCTGTGCTCTGCAGCGGGAGAGGCCGCAGCAGTGAGAGGCCCGCATACTGCAAAAAATCAAATCAAACCAAAGAATCCGCCTGCCAATGCAGGGAACATGGATTCGAGCCCTGGTCTGGGAAGATCTCACATGTGTGGAGCAACAAAGCTCATGCGCCACAACTGCTGAGCCTGGGCTCTGGAGCCCATGCTCTGCAACAAGAGAAGCCACCGCAGTGAGAAGCCTGTGCACCGCAACGAAGAAGAGCCCCTGCTCACCGCAACTAGAGAAAGCCCGCGCCCAGCAACGAAGAGCCAACACAGCCAAAAACAAAAAACAAAAAAAAAACAGACACAAAAGGCCGCATGTAGTATGATTCCATTTCTATGAAACATCCAGAAGAGACATCCATAGAAGAGGAGGCAGATTAGTGGTCACGAGGGGCTGGGGGAGGGGGAAATGGACAGTGACTGCTCATGGGTATGGAGTTGCTAAGGCTGGGCTGAAAATGTTCTGGAACTAATGGTGATGGTTACACAATTCTGTGAATATACTAAAAAGCACTGAATTATGCATTTCAAAAGGGCAAATTGTGTGGTGTATGAATTCTCTCTCAATAAAGCCCGTATTAGAAAAGAAAAGGAATGGAGGACAAGTTGCAGCGATGGTAGGGCATCAGGGTGGCCTCACTGAGAAGGTAACATTGGAACAAAGACTTGAAGGAGGAGGGAGACGAGCCCTCCTTTCCAGACAGGGAACCTGGGATGAAACCTACTTTGAAGTTTCCTGTTTTCCTAAATATTTGTGAGAATTTGACGTCTTACTCATTGTTTGTGAGGTGTTGTATGTTTATTGCATGTCTTTTAGTCCCAAATATTTTGGCAAAATGAAGGGAAGAAATAGTACACACACACACACACACACCCATTTGACCGGTGTTGTTCTGTTGCTCCTAGCGCCCCAGGATAAGCAGGACGGCCAGAGGGTCCTGAAACCGCCCATCAGTAGCCTCCGGTGGTCGCCGGAACGCCGGAGGCTGAGGCAGGCCCCGCCCCGACTCCGCCCACGGGCCATAGGTCTCCGCCCACGCCCCGCCCTTTCAGAAGCAACGCGCATGCCCAGCGCACGCGCTCTTCGCAGCTTCCCTTGACCTTTGACCCGCCGGCCGCCCTTGAGCCGGTGCCGAGGGTCCGGGAAGCCGGACCCCGTGTCTCCGAAGCACAGTGGCCGCCATGGTGAGGCATGAGGAGGGGAGGGGAAGGGAGGCAGTTTCGGGGCCGGGGCTGGGAGCTCCGCCTGGACTGCGGGCGCCGCGCGCCACCTGCGTTCCTGGCGGGGAGCGGGGACTGGGGTGTCGCAGCCGGGGTTTACTGAGGCGGGTGCTGGCGACCTCGGGGCCAGGGAGAGCCTTCTAGCTGGAAGGCAGGGCGGGTCTGGCATGCCGGGAAATACCGAGCAGATGCGATCGCCGTGTGCGCCAGCCACGTGCCGGCAGCCCAAGGTGGAGGTAAGTCCGGCCCGCGAGCCCCTGCTCGGTCCCCGAGCTAGTTGATGGTGTCGCCCTATTATCGTCCCCATTTGAAAGCTGGTGAAACGGGCTCCAGGACTTTCACGAGGAAGTGGCAGAACTGGGACTTGAACCAGACCCTGCAACACCGAAAACTGAGCGTTTCTGCGGTACCATTGGCACCCAAAGCAGGCCCACAGATCTGGGCCACACTGGCTGCGTCAGGTCACCTGGGGACCTTTAAAAGTACAGGGTCCTGAGCTCTATCCCCGGATAGAGGATTGTTGAGTGATTGAGGCAGTGGGTTTGGGGAGCCACTTATTAACTGATAGTGTTAAGGATAAGGTAGGAGCTTACAAGTGCCAGGCCCTGAGCTGAGGCTTATGTAGATTCCCATTTAATTCTAAAGAAGTTGGTGCTCTCATTGTCCCCATTTTACAGATAAACAATCTGAAACTCAGGGCATCTGACTTTTCCAGGGTCACTCATCCCAGTTTTGAGCCCAGCTGCTCTGTGTCCTGAGACTACACATAGAACCACATTGTTCCTGCCTTGTAATAGTCACTGCCATTTTCTGAGGACCCTGCCCCCCACCCCAGCTGGGTCCTTCACACACATTCCTGCATGTGGCTCTGGAGGACTTGGTACCTTAAAGGAGAAAGCAGGCGAGTCCGTAAAATAGGACAATATTAATAGGAAAATGACATGAGCTAAGTCTTTTATATATATATATGTATATATATATAAATTTGTTTATTTGATTTATTTTTGGCTGCGTTGGGTCTTCATTGCTCGGGGCTTTCTCTAGTTGCAGGGAGCAGGGGCTACTCTTCGCTGTGGTGCGCGGACTTCTCATTGCAGTGGCTTCCCTTGTTGCAGAGCACAGGCTGTAGGTGCGCGGGCTTCAGTAGTTGTAGCACACAGGCTCAGTAGTTGTGGCTCGCGGACTCTAGAGCGCAGGCTCAGCAGTTGTGGTGCACGGGCTTAGCTGCTCTGCGGCATGTGGGATATGTGGGATCTTCCCGGACCAGGGCTTGAACACGTGTCCCCTGCATTGGCAGGTGGATTCTTAACCACTGTGCCACTAGGGAAGCCTGACATGAGCTAAGTCTTGAAGGATGTTGGGATTAGACAGTATTGGAGTAGGAGAGAGGATGTTCATTGGGTTAATGGGTATGGAGTTTTGGGGGGATGGATAATGAAAATGTTATACAGCTCTATGAATATCCTAAAAAGTGCTGAATTGTGCACTTGAAAAGAGTGACCTGTGTGGTGTATGAATTCAGAATAAAGAAGGAGGGGAGCCGATCCTGGAGTAGATGGTGTGGCTGCAGTACGTGATGTGGAGAGCAATGAGGGGAGAGAAAACTAGAGAAGTCATTTGTAGCCAGAGCTGGGGATGCCAAGCTGGGGGTAGACTGAACTGGCTGGCAGCGGCAGCAGAGGTAGGGTATTGTGTGCGTGTTTTGGGAGGATGGCCAGAACCCTCCTTCAGCAGAGGGAGTGGGAGGCATTTGGAAGCCCTGTCAAGTGTCACGTTCATTCAGATATGTATCGGGCACCTGCTGTGCTAGCCACAGCCCAGGCCCTGGACATACCATGGCAGATGTGACAGTTGTGGTCCTGACCTCCCTCCTGCCTAGTTGTGATGCCAGCAGCTGTTTGCCAGGGCCCTGGGTGAAGAAAGCCCCCTTTCTATCTCCATGTGTCCTTGAGAAGAGGGTGAGTCAGTGGCTGTCTCTACCCACCAGCCCAAGGTCTGAAGGGAACTTTGCACATCCATCTGTCCAAAGCCAGGTTGCCTTCTTGATGCACTTCACACAGGACAAACCACATTCCTTAGGGCTTCCCAACCCCCCACACTGCCTGTGGTCCTTTGCCCCAGCTGCAGGGCTTTGGTCCCGCATTGTGCCACGTTGCTCTCCAGGCAGGAAAGCATATGTGCCATCTGCAGTGTCCCAGGCATGGAGTCTCATGGCTCTGACCTCTGCTCCTTGACCAACAGCTTGGCCTGAGTTGGATGCTGTGTTGGCCAGTTGCTCTTGCCCAGGGTCTTCAGGCCCGAGCATCAGTCAGTGGATTATGGGGTGTTTTAGGGCTTTCTGGGAGAGGCCTCAGCCAGTAACTGTCTTCATCCCCTGTGGTAGCTGCTGGCACAGCTGTGCTCCCCATGAATCCTCAGCTCTGAGCACAGCTGACCCACCTGGCACTTGGTAGGTGTCTGGGTATTGAGTAGGTAGCTGAGAAGCTTGGCTGCACCTCTGATCTCTAGATCATTCAGCACCAAGCAGGATCTGGTCTGGAAGCAGAGGCAGCTCTTGAGCTACTCAGGTGTCCACTTTTTACATGCCTTGCCTTCTGAGGGCCTTAGCCCTCCTATAAGGGGGTATTATTCTCTCCATTTTGCAGATAAGAAAACTGAGGTTCAGAGAGGTTGAGTGATTGCCAGGGCCACACAGCTGGCAAGAAGCAAAGCGGGGACCCAGGTTATGTCAGCCTGACTAAAGCAGCCTTCTCACTTCTCTTCCATGCTGCTTCCAGCTCCCTGGGAATGTAACCCAACATTTTGCAGCTTTTTCCCCTGAGGAATCAGAGGATCTATCAAATGAGCTGCTGTGTTGGGTGGAACTTTGTTACTCTCCAGTGCCTGGCCAGTGTCAGGTTTTGGGAAACAAAGAGTAGTAATAAATGAAAATCAACATTTATTGAACACCTACTATATTATCAGGGTCTGAGCCAGGCACTTTATAAGGATTACCTCATTTAATCCCCGTGACAGCCCTATTGTTGACCACAATAGGAGAGGAAGCTGAGGCTCAGGGAGACTGGGGAACTTATCCAGGGTTCCCAGCTGTCATTTGCACACAGGTGATTCCAGAGCTTGTCTGTGTAACCTCCGCATCACTGCCTCCCCCAGGAGATGCCTCCTGCAGGAACCTTGGTAGCTGCGGTGGGTGGACCAGGCAGCTCCCTTGGATGGCTGGGGTAGCCTCTGAAACTTTGCAGGAAGCCCAGCCTGTCCTGCAGCTATGGAGCTCTGGCAGCAGGAACCATGGGCAGGGGGTGGTGGGGGAGCTGCCCAGTTAGAGCCTCAGCTCTTAACGTTCATTATTTAGCAACAGTCACCACCTGGGCAGAGAAGTAAACACCTGACTACGAGGCAGTGCAGGCAGTGGGATGGGGCTGCTGTCAGGTGTGGCAGCAGAAGGAGGTGTGGTCGGAGGCCTGGTGGGAATTCCTGGCCAAGGGAACACTCGGAATCACCTGCTGTTAAGCCTCTCAGTCCCTCAGACAGGACCAGCTGTCCATCTCAGAGCCTCCTGCCTGACTTGGGAGAGGCTTTAGGCAAGCGGGGGTTGGGGGAGAAGCCAGGTGAGACTTTCCCGTCTGATCCTCGTTAGTCTATTCACCTCAGTGCAGCGCCTGCAGCCCCGCCCCTCTCTCTGATCACTGGAGAGTCTTCGTGGTGTGAAATACGGGGCTTATGAAATTTCCACCCACTTGTGAAATCCAAACCCACTTCCAATGTATCAATCCCCGCTAATGGCCTGGAACCGCATCCCACCCCACCCATTAGGAGGCCAGCAAGGCCAGTTCTGGAGTCGGGGTTCCACTGGAATCTAACAAGCCCCTCTTCGGCCTCTGGGTTGGGTCCTGATCCTTGTCATGTTGTTCAGTCGCCCTCCCTGCAGACCCCAGGATTCTGTGTGAGGTGGGCAGCCTGGGGATAGCTGATAGCACTGGCTGTGGGTTTTCTGCCCATCTTCCCCCAGGTATTAGTTGTGTGTCCTCATGTTGGTCACTAAACCCCTCTGTGTTTCAGTGTCTTGAGTTGTTGGGATTAGATGGCACAACAGATAGAATGTGTTTGTCACAGTGCTCAGCACCCTGGCTAAGTCCATTCTTGGTTGTTGGAAACCACTTGGATGTGCCATGTGAGCAGTGGTGACCTGCCGCGAGCATTCTCCGGGTGTCCTCCACGCACCCACGTTTGTACCAGCTCACACACACACGTGCTGTCTGTTTGTAATCCTTGGTCACAGTAAGATCTGTATGTTTCCCATCTCACCCGCCTGCCTCATCTTACCTCCTACTATTTTACAAGACCTCTGGGCTCTTGGCTGCTCCCAGGCATCCCCTACACTTTCTCCCAGTTGGACTCACCCTGGTCCCCCTGCCTAGAAAGCCCCCATTTTCCCATCGAGATTCTACCTGCCAGGAGAAGTGCCGTTGCCTCCCAGAGTCTCCCTGTCCTTCCTGAGGTGTCCCTCCGGTGCCTTTCCACGCCTCTGGTCATGCTTGATGAGATGCCCCACTTGTCTCCATGGTGCATTGGCCCACGCGGTCTTGGGGTAGAAGACGCTCGCGCTGCGCTGCAGTGGAGGGTTTCCCACAGGGCCGGGTCCTGGGTATCTTTGTGGTCACAGTGCTAACTATCAAGCAAGGTTTGAGTGAAGGAGTGAGCCAGTGGAGGAACAGGGGTTGGCCTGCTCTCCCTTACCACTTGGTCCCTGCTGTGTTTGTCTAAATGCCCACCTAGTGGGCTTTGCTCCTTGAAAGTGGAGGGTATTTTGGTCTTTTGTTGTGTTGATTGAAACTGACTTGAATAGTGTGGGGAGAATTAGAATGGCACTGCGTTTCCCCACCAGTAAAGGTTGGACCAGCCAAGTACAAGAAGCTGCCGGTCGTGGCAGAGTGAATGGTGGGTCTGGGACCGGCCCTGAGTTCTGGTTCCCAGGCCACTTTGCCTTGGCTCCTGTCCGCCTCTAACAAAGGATGAGGGAGAGTCCCGTCTGCCTCTGGGGATTCTCTTGGGTGCCCCCCTCCCCCGCTCCCCAGGCCTGCTGTCCCATGGGCACCCGAAGCCACCCAAAGCAGAAGCTTTTTATCAGGGTGCTTTGGAGGAAGTGATCTATGGCTGCTGCTCTGAGCTTCCTTACCTCAGCAATCCAGAAGTCTTGTTGCACAGCCACCACTTCCAGGGTCCATCACTGGGGGCTCTGAGAATGTAGCCTGCTAATAGGTGCCTGCTTTGCTCACAGGCCAAGTACCTGGCCCAGATCATTGTGATGGGCGTGCAGGTGGTGGGCAGGGCCTTTGCCCGGGCCCTGCAGCAGGAGTTTGCAGGTAAGCTTGGGCCTCTGTCTCCTTGGGCTGGGAGATCCTGCCTGGCTCAGATTTTCCCGGTAGCTCTGGGCCCCTGCCTCACACTGGGCCAATTGTGAATGCAAGGGCCCTCTGTGGGGTGGGGTTCTGGCAGCTCAGGTAGCCTGGGGCACTTCCCATTGGGGGGGCAGACTACTAGATCTTGGGACAATCCTATAAAAGGGAGACCTGATGGGCGTGAGCATCCAGCCAGAAATGGGCACACTAGCCCTCCTGGCCACCTGTTTTTGTAAATAAAGTTTTATTGGAACAGCCATACCTCTCTGGCTGTTTTCGAGGCAGAGTCCAGTAATTGCAACACAGACTAGTTGGCCTGCAGAACCTAAAATACTTATTCTCTGACCCTTTAAGAAAAAGTGTACTGGCTCCTGAATCTAGAGGTGTTGAAAAGGAAGAAGTCACCCAAGGCAGCCTGCTTTGGTGGCCTAGGTAACCATAGGGCAGAGCCATGCTGCCTCCCCCTGCTTGCAGCTTCACTCTGTTCCCCACAGTAACCTAAACTCCCCAACTTGCGATGCATCCAGGAGGTAGAGGCCAGGGGAGAAAAGAGGGACAGGGTCATCTCATGGTCTAGGTTGGGGACCTGATGCCAGGTTTGACCAGCCCCTGCCCCTGTCCTCACTTTACTACTGCCCACCCCCAAAAAATCCACTCCTGGAGAAGAGATACCCTCTGGCCCGGCTTGTCTCCTCCCTCACGCCACCTGGCAGCGGTGAGCTGCCCACGTGGAAGGCCTGGGGGAGCTCCGGGCTGCTGAGTGCCAAGTGCTCACCCGTGTGTCCCCACAGCCAGCCGGGCAGCAGCTGACGCCCGGGGGCGCGCGGGACACCAGTCTGCGGCCGCCTCCAACCTCTCCGGCCTCAGCCTCCAGGAGGCACAGCAGATTCTCAACGTCTCTAAGCTGAGCCCTGAGGAGATCCAGAAGGTGAGGCCACCAGGCCAGCTCTGAGACAAGCAGACCAGAAGTGGGTATGGGGCGGCAGTACACCAGCGTTGGGAGGGGGGAGGGGGGCAGCAGAAACGGGCAGGAGCGGGGGCTCTGGCTGCGGCCAGCTGGGATTCGAAGAAGCCACTGTCACTTGTCAGTGTTTAGGCCACAGGCAGCGGTGGCAGAGGCGTGGGCCTCCCTCAGTGGGCACCTGTCCGCTTCTCCGCCCCTCAACGGCTCCGGGTGCCTTAGCGCGGCGGAGGGGGCGAGCCCTTTCGCTTTCCTTTTTGTCATCTCCTAGCTTCCCCTGCCTCTGTAACCCAGGGACCCTCACCGTCTCCCCTCCTCTGCAGAACTACGAACACCTATTCAAGGTGAACGATAAATCCGTGGGTGGCTCCTTCTACCTGCAGTCAAAGGTGAGTGCTGAGACGGGGGCAGGCCGCAGGGCCGCTTCTCACTGGGCCTCCCTCATTTCCAGGCAGTTCAGAGCTTGGCAGGAGAAAGGTCCCTGGGGCGCAGGGAGCCCCCTGAACTGCCAGTCCCTCAGGGCTGCCAGCTCCATGTGGCCCAGCCAGTGGGGCTGTGTTGGCCTGGGCCCTGTGTCACCCTGGACAGTGGTGCCCCCAGCAGCCGAGGCTTTGAAGGGCCAGGACTGCTAGCTGGTGGAGTGCTGGAACCAGCTCTCAGCTCCCAGACTCAGTCAGTGCGTCCCCAGGCTCCTCTGTTTATATTCCGCTCAGGCTGTTACCTCTGACCTGCCTGCTGCTCTCCAGGGAGCTGGAGCTGGACCCGGGGAGGGAAGGGGCCATCCTGCCTAACTGTTTGTGACTCCCTCCCCAGGTGGTGCGAGCAAAGGAGCGCCTTGAGGAGGAACTCAGAATCCAGGCCCAGGAGGACAGAGAGCGAGAGCAGCCGCCCAAAACGTGACCTCTCGGTGCCTCACACCCCACCCGCCCACCTCTAATTTATAGCTCGGTAATAAATGTCTTTTCCGCATTTCTTGAGTGCGCACGGCCAGATTCCAGAAGGCAGGCTGCTCTTCCCGCCAGCCGTGGGGCTGTGCGTGCAGGGGAGGGGAAGTAGTGGCATCTGCCTGCCCGTTCTTGGGCCTTTGACACCCAGCGGGGCCAGTGTGGGCAAGGTTGGCTAGAAGCCAGCCAGCCTGGCCCTGCTCGTCTAAGGAAGCTGGTCGCGTTCTGTCAAGTACCGGCCATAGCCTCTCCTGCTGTCGCAGTACCAATGCCAGGCCCTCCCTCGGCATCACCATCCTCAGGTCTGCCCCGCCCACCCCGCTGGTGGATGGAGCTCGGGCCCCTGGGCTCTGTCACAGGCCACCTTTCCCTGACCTGGGTTGGGCTCTAACACCTCAGTAATCTGGGGGGAAAGCTCCAGGGTGTGGCCGGAAAAGAGGAGCTTTTGCCAGCCTCTCATTGCACCGAGGCCAGGGAGCCAGGCTTCCCCATAGCTAAGGCACTCAACAAAGTCATGGCAGGCAGTGGCGGATGAGTACCTGAACCTGCGATGTGTTGTCCAGAACCTTCCATCTCAGCACCTCCCCCTGCCGCCCTTCCCTTCCGGCTCCCAGCAGCAGGTAGAGAGCTTATGGCCCCCACAGGATTGGGAGAAAATCCCAGAACAGGGTCTCGGCACTGCAGTCTGGGTGGGGGACCCCAGAGCCAGGCACAGGCGGTCGTAGGTAGTCTCCTGTGCATGGCCCAGCTCCTGGCACATCCAAGACAAACCGTGTTTGTAACTCACTTTTATTGTTTCTTTATAAACTTCCTCTCACATGGAGGAATATATTGTTATAGTCATTAGCTTATCTCTTTTCTTTTTTTAAAACTCTATGCTAACAGCAATGGAGCCAAGAGGAGGAAAAACATAAGCTACGATAGAAAGGCACTTAGAACCTGTTAGAATACTGATATCCTGGAATGTGCAACAACAAACCGACAACAACGACACGTACACCGGCCCCTTCGGGCCTGGTCTATCACCGAGTCACATGCTGAGCTAATGTCACCTTCCAGTGCCCTGTTCCTCTGCTCCCGGGGCTTGAGTCTCAAACCCCTCACCCCAATGGGGACTTAAGGCCTGGGGCCCTTAGTGGGGGTGGGGGTGCCTGGGTCCTGGGTGGGGCGCAAGGGAAGGAGACCAGCTCCCTCCTGCTTTGCTCACAGCCCCTTCAAGGGGCAAAGCCAGTGCTGCCGGGCCCTGTCAGTGGGCTGGGTCAGGGTGACCCCTCTGGGACAGAAGGGCAGTCCAGGAAAGGGCAGGGTCAGCAGAGCTGCTCAGAGGAGGGAAGCTGCAGGGCTGCTAAGGACGCCCCTGCAGTCCCATAGCTCCCTTGTTCTGCAGCCGGTGACACGGAGGGCTTGGTCACTGTGGCCAAGGGCAGGGCAGGCCTAGGAGCCAGACAGAGCTCCTGACTGCTGGGCCAGCACCTCCCAGACTGAACCAGGCCCCCTACGAGGAGGGAACGTGAGGGCTCAGGGCCGGGAATGAGACATGTGCTGCACCGCCAGGGCCTGTGGGAGAGCCCAGCTCCCTGGGTTTGGGCAGCAGTGTGGGCTCTGGGGCACATGGAGCTCCAGCATCCTTAGCTTATTCTGGCCCCCTCCGTGGGGGAGCAGAGCAGGGACACCTAGGGCAGGAGCTCAGCTCAGAAAAGCCAGAGGAAGCAGCCAGGTCGCCAAGTCCAGGTTCTTTTGTCTGGTTTCCCCTTCCCAGGCAGAGGGGTGGGGCCCTCCCAAGGGCATCCTTCGCAGCCCCTCTTCCCCTCCTCAAGCCCAGGTCCTTCTGTCCATGGCCTCTGGAAGCTCCCGTGCCCAGCACCAGCCTGGAGCCCTCCCTCACCTGTGCTGGCCGTGACTTGGTGCCCCCAGGACAGAAGCCGTATCCCAGCCCGGGGTTGTGCCTAGCCAGCCTCCCCTCCTAACAACACCCTGCAGGCCTCCACAGTCCCTTGTGCAGGGTGGCACCACCCCAGGCCAGGCCAGGCCCAGCCCCACCTATTCCCTGAGCTGGGCCGGTCCCAGGTCCTGGCACCTCTCTCCACTCAGGGCTCCCTGAAAGTAGAGGGAGGCCCAGTGGTGAAGGGGCAGATGAGTAGTCAGCCAGCCCCCTCAACCTGGAGTGTCAGCCAATCCACAGAAGGGACTGACCCTCGAGCAGCGAGCTGGCTGCTGCAGATGGCGGGCAGTGAGGGGCAGCTGGCAGAGCGGGCCTCCCTCTCCAAGCTGGGAGGCGCCTTGTCATAAGGTAAGGTGGCTTCTTCCTGTGGCTTTGCCAGGGCCTGCGTCTGTCTTGCTCTCCCTCTGGAGGGTAGACCAGAGGGAAAGGGGTCAGGAGCCCCCAGAGCAGGGGCCCAGTGAGGCTAGGCAGGATGGGGTGGGGCCTCAATCCCAGGGGGTCCTCACAGCTCACCATCAAAGGGGATGGGGAGGGAGCCTGGCGCTAGTCAGTAGGGCAGATGCCACCCCACCACCCCACTGCTGGGACAGGGCTGGCAGGTGGGCAAGGGAGGGAGGGTGACCTGCCCGGCTGGCCACTGGATGAGGGTGGCACTAGAGTTGGGGGACAGAGGGACTGAGGGCTAGGTGGAGGATGGGGTGGGGTGGGGTGGGGCAGAGGTGAGCCAGGCCTCAGCACCCAGGAGCACAGCTCTCCCTAGCTGGCAGACCCAGTTCCTCCCTTGGGAGCCTGGGGTGCCAGCAATGCCCTTCTAGCACCATCCTTGCTGCCCAGCTTATCTGGGGCTAGGTCTGCCCAGGGGACACAGCCAACTGGGCCCTGGGGCAGGAGAACATTATTGCTATTTCGCAGAAGAGCTTCCGTTCGTCAGGGGGAAGGGCTGGGAGCCGCCGGCTGGGCTACAGGTGGTCGGCGTCCACTAAGTGGGTTCAGTTCACCACGGCCGGTTTGAGCAGCACGGAGCCCGGCGGGATGACCACCCAGCCAGGAGTGAGCGCCTCTGGGCTGCTGGCTGCTGAGTTGACGCCTGTGGACAGGTCCAGCACAGTGCCTGGCAGCAGGGGGAGGCCATCGGGACTTGGCCGGGAGCGGCCGCTCTCAGTCCTCTCCAGGGGGGTCTTGCGGCCCTCTGTGCCCAGGGCCCTGGCCGGCACTGCCCCACGCCCCTTCTCCCCCTCGGCCTTGCCGCCAGCGGAGCCAGCGAGGAGGGAGACCACGGGCAGGCCCAGTCCGCCAGCCCCAAAGGGCGAGGGCAGCAGCGGGTTCTTGGCCAGATTGAGGGGCAGGACGGGGGCGGGCAGCCCAGGGCCCATGCCCCCTGCACCCCCACCGCTCCCGCCATTGCCACAGGCTAGGGCACTGAGGTCAAGGGGGCCGGGGGCCAGGGGCAGAGGCAGGCCGGGCAGGCCGGGGCCTCCAAAGAGGGCAGCCGGGTTGGGAATGATGATCTGGGCCCCGCTGACATAGGGGCTGCCGTCAGGGGTGGGCAGCGGTGGTTTGCGGGGTGGGCGAAGTTGCAGCAGCTCTTGCTGCTCGTGCGACACGAAGTGTCCGTGGGCCTTGATATGTTTGCGCAGCGAGCTGGGGTCCGTGTAGCGCTTGTGGCAGCCGGGCATCTTGCAGTAGTAGGGCTTGTCCACGTAGTGGGTACGCGTGTGCTTGAAGCGGTCACTGGAGTTGGAGTAGCGCTTGTTGCAGCCCTCGTAGGGGCACACGTAGGGCTTCTCGCCTGTGGGCGGCGCCAGTGCCGGTGTGAGGGGCTCCCGCCGCCCAGTCCATCCCAGCCCAGTTTCCCACCCCCCACCACCCACTCGACAGTCCCCAGGCCCCTCACCCCAGACCGAGACCTCTCTGAGAGCAGGGGCTGTCTGATTTGGGGGGTGGTGTCCTCAGCACCGGCAGAGCTCTGACTCCAGTGGGGACGGCAGGTCGTGGCCGCTGAGAAGCCAGCCTGTGGCCTGGCTGTGTGTGCCCTTGGCCTCAGGCCTGTGCTTCAGACTTTGATGACAGCGACCACTTCCACAGGTAATTGCTTAAAGACCCTGCTAGGGCCTGGCTCACAGTGAGCGCTGCGTGGATGCCCTTGGCCCTGACTCAACACAGTTTCTCCAGATTTACGAAAGGGCTGCTCCTGCTGACCAGGGCTGGCCGGAGCCCCGTGAAGCTGTGAGCCTTTGAGATGTGCTTCTAGTGTAAAATATACACTGGAGTCCACAGACTTTGTAGGAAATGAAGAATTTCAGTGTCTCCTTGATGTGTGGGGGGTGTTTTTGTTTGTTTGTTGGCCACGCAGTGCAGGCATTCGGGATCTTAGTCCCCTGACCAGGGATCGAACCTGCACCCCCTGCATTGGAAGCACAGTCTTAACCACTGGACTGCCAGGGAAGTCCCTCCCTGATGTTTTAATATTGAATTGACAACATTTTGAATATATTGAGTTCAAGAAAATATATCATTGTAATTCACCTCACCGTGTATTTCTTTGTACTTTTTTCAATGTGGGCGATTAGGAAATTTAAAATTAAGGGGCTTCCCTGGCGATCCAGTGGCTAAGACTCCACACTCCCAATGCAGGGGCCCCGGGTTTGATCTTTGGTCAGGGAGCTACATCCCACATGCTACAACTAAGAGTTCGCGTGCCGCAGCTAAGACCCAGCGCAGCCAAATAAATAAATATTTTTAAAATAAATAAATTAAGTGTGTGGCTCTGCTGGCCAGTGCTGGCCCTGTTGTGTGCTGGGGTCCACGAGAAGTGAGCAGACACACTGCAGTCACAGGTGGCATGAGTCGACGATCATATGAACACAATGCCGAGTGTGACACAGGAAGACAAGTCTGTGTCCCAAGAGCGCGTGGCGAGGGTCTGACCCATGGGAGAGGCTTCCCCAGCAAGTGGCACTCGGAAAGGGACCGCCAAACAGTTGGGGTACGCGACTGTCTCTTGGCTGCGGGGATGGCCCAGCGCCCACACTCCAGCCCCGCCCTCACCTGTGTGTGACCGGTTGTGGATCTTCAGGTTCTCCAGGCGGGAGAAGCTCTTGCTGCAGGTGGGGCAGCGGTGCGGCTTCTCGTTGGTGTGTGTGCGGATGTGGATGAGCATTTTGTATCTGCTCCAGGGAGGGCACAGGAGGAGGACAGCTCAGCCGCTGGACACCCAGGCCCCCCTTCCCACCCACCTCGCCCTCCCTCACCTGGCGTTGAAGCCGCGCCCGTGGCGGGCACAGCCCTCCCAGTGGCAGCAGTAGCCTGCATCCTTTTCGGGCTTGACGTGGTAGTCATTGACGTGGTCCACCAGGTCTTGTAGGAGCTCAAAGGGCTGGTTACACTGCAGGGCCAAGAGTGTGCTGAGCCCGAGTGGGGCCGCCACCTGCCCTGGACCCTGCCCCACTCTTCCCAACCCCCACTCACCTTGGCCCAGCGACACACCAGCTGCTTGGGCAGGGGCAGCTCTGGCGAGAGGCACTTGTCCTTGGGGGGGGTGAGGAATGAAGAAGAAGGCAGGTGCAGGGCCCCCCCGGAGCCTAGGGGCAGGAAGAACTGGAAGGAGCTGGGGACGCTGTCCAGGTAGCGCAGTGGCTGGAGGTCCTGGAGGAGGGCAGGGGGCAGAGCTAGTCAACACCTGCCCACGGGCCAGTGGGCCCAAACCCCACCCCCACACCCCCGGTCTCCCTCTGTCTGGGGGTTGAGCTGTGTCCCACACGAGGACATGTCCCAGCCCCAACCCCTGGTACCTGTGTGCATGACCTTGTATAGAAATAGGGTCTTTGCAGATTTAAGTTAAGAGGTCAGACTGGACAGGGGCCCTGAACCCAGTGACCAGTGTCTCCAAAAGAGAAAGGGAGATTTGGACACAGACATACGGGGGTGGGGGGAGGCCGTGTGATGACAGAGGCAGAGAGTGGAGTGACATAGCTAGAAGGCAAGGAGCACCTGGAGCCACCAGAAGCTGGCAAAGGCAAGGGAGGACTCCCCCTAGAGCCTTCGGAGAGACCATGGCCCTGTCAACACCTTGATTTTGGACTTTAGCTTCCACAATAACACATTTCTGTTATAAGCCACCCAGTTTGTGGTCCTTTGTTACAGCAGCCCCAGAAATACACTTTCTCTAGAACACACATCCCCTCCTTACCGGGCCAGTGGGCACTGCAGGCAGGTCCCCATTGCCCTGGCGCTCAGGGGACAGCGAGCTGCTGCCATTGGGCGAGTCCAGCCCAGACGGCGGCGACAAGCTGAGGTCCACCAGGGGGGCTGCCGAAAAGCGTCCCTCTACCTTCTCGGGGAACTTGGGGTTCAGCAGGAAGCCTATGGGAAAGGCATGATTCAGGGATACTGGAGCCAGGAGTTCTGACGGGCCAGGCCCTCCTGCCCACAACTCCTCCACTGTGACTCTGGAAGCAGACACCAGCCACACCCTGCCCCCCCCCACCCCACCCTTGGACCCAGGAATCTGAGTAGCAGCCTGTACAGCTGACAAATGTGACCTCTGCCGTGGTGAGAGCTCAGCCACTGGTTAAGATGGGAAGTACCCATTTTACAGATGGGAACGGGCTGGCACACAGGGTAAGTAACTGAATAGGGACTGGAACCCAGGGCCCCTGGTTCCTCATCACAATGTCAGGTAGGGACCTTTCTCACTTCTCTCCCGTCCCTTTCTGACCCCTTCTGTAACATGAAAGGTTTGGGCTGGGCTGCTTCCAGACCCTTCCAGCTCAGACGTGGTAGATCTGGTTTTCAGGGTCCACCAGAGACGGAGCAGAAGACCTGAGCCCCAAGCACCCCCTGAGAAGCACTTGCTGGGCTCAGTCCCCAGTCTCAATTGGTCTGGCTGACCGACCACTCTGCCTCAGAGCCCAGACACTGGGCCATGGGGCCTTTTGTTACTACCTCATGAATCCCCCGTAACCCCTTACCAGCTCCTCCAGATTCTCCCAGAGGCCTCAGTCTGAATCCTGGCTCTGCTGTGCCAGCTTCAGGAGCTGGGCAAGTCAGTTCCCTCCTCCCAGGGACAGTGTCACCTCCAAAGATAAACTGCTGGGAGGATGGATGGACAGTGTGGAGAGCACTCTAAGTAAGGCTGTGAGGGGCTGTGACTATGTCCTGGTGGATACACCTGGGACGTTTTTCCTATCGCCAGGGCTCCATCAGGGCTCAGAGACTGCTGCCCTGCCCGGGCACAGTACCTGAGGGCGGGGAGCCCGGGGAGCCCGGGGTGGGGCTGTCATCCACCAGGCCGAGCTCCCTGTGCAGAGCTCGGTGCCGGACTGCACTCAGTGTCCTCTCCCGCTTCTCTCTCGCCGCCCGGAGCTTCGTGATGCTCAGTTTCAGGTCGAGCGGCTCGTCCAAGGAGTGCATGGTGATGGGGGCTGGGGGTGGGGGCGGCAGCAGGCAGCGAGGGGCTCTCAAGCTGGTATTCAGGCAGGAACCTGGGAGAGGACAGGAGCTGTGCTGTGACACTGTGACCCCAGACTCCTCCTCGGGCTGAGCCCATTAAAGCCCACAGGAGCGGAGAGGCAGTGGGTGTTGGGCAGTGTGGAGGCTGTCTCCCCGGGTAGAGAGACCTTCTGAGTGGCTCTGGACAGCAGGTATTATGGTGAGCCAACCACCAACCCACAGCTAACTCCTCCACTTCCCACGAGACTTCTGGGAAGCAAAGCTCACAGGGTCCATTCTGCCATGAATGGAGTTTTAGCGACAACTGTCTCAGGTTGCAGAGCTAGGAAGTGGCAGAACCATCAGATTCAAGGCCACATCTCCTCCTGGAACTGGCCAGGCAAGTCCCAAAGGTCATTTCTGACTGAGTGGGAAGTCATGCCTGGGACATATGCCTGGTGTGAGCTGGAAGACCCAGAACCAGGCCAGGAGGGCAATGAGTGTCCTCCCAGGTGGCCCTCAGAGGTGCTAGTTACTGACCGCTAGCACCTATGCAGCTGTGGTCACCTCCAAGGGAATGAGGCTGACAGCTTGTCCCAGGCAATCTGTGCGAAGCCTGGCCTGGCCCCAAGGGTTGGGCAGACAGACAGGTGGCCTTGCCTCCCAGGGGCAGTCCAAGGAGAAGGTCCCACAGGCGTGGGGAGCCCGAGGGCTCTGGGCCACCACCAGGGGGCAGCTGGGGACTGTGGCCCAGCCAGGCCATCCAGGGGCAGGGTAGGGGGAAGTGATGGGCTGTCTAGTGGTTAGTAAAACACATACATACATACATTTTTTTTTAATGATGATGATATTCTTTTATTTTGAGTGGTGAATTTTCACCACTTTGAATTTCTCAATGGTGTAATTTTCTTCACATATAAGTGACCCAAGAGCAAGGGTCCTTTATTCCAAATCATTTTTTACAGCAGCAATCTTTTCACATGCTGGGAAATTGTGTTTCCTTGTGTTTGTTAATTGAGATGATTACACCCTGAAAATCTATCTGCCAAACAAGATACTCTCTGTCGTTCACAGAATCTAGCTCTTCACAATTTAATAGGGAACATCCCCGAGACCACCACATGGTAAAAGACTTCGTGTATTTCACCAGTGTGTATGTTTGCAGAGCTGCCTGGAGCGCTCTCCACGGAGCAGGACGGGGACCCCACATCCTCACTCATCTTCTCCAGACCAAGCCCCTCAGCAACTTGGAGCTTGCCCCAGCTCCAAGCCCGGGCTCATCCGTCTCCCCAACAAGCTCCACTTCTGCCAAGACCCTCCACACACACACAGGTAACAGTGGTCCCCTCCCTTAGGACCCTCTGCTTCTGGGGACACATCCCAAGACCCCAGCACATGGCTAACATTGGAGTCTCTGAGCCTGGGGAGGGGGCAGCATTATCAGAGAATGGGTGGCCACACTTGGCTGTGGGACCGAGGTCTGTGACTTTACTTTTCCCTGTTAAACTCCATCAGGTGGGAGCTGGCAGATCTGTTTGGATTAACCCGCAGGCCATGCATGGGCCAGGGGCTCCCAGTGATGCCAGAGAGCTGGGACCAGACTGCCACGCTGTCCCCTTAGGAGCTCCAGACCCAGGTGGGCAGGTGACAGTGATGGATGGACCTGGGCCCCCTCCACTTTTCCTCTGGCTGGGCAGGGAGCTGCCCTCTGCCTGACCCACCCCCCCAGTTATGTCTGTCTGTCTGTGTGTCTGCCTGTCCCTCCACCTGTTTATTTTTAGACACAGGCCCAGTCCAACCTCCCTGAAGCTCCTCTGTGCTGGGAGCCTGGAAGGGGAGGAAGGAAGTAAATATTTATGCTGATTAAGAATTCAGGAGCCAGGAAGGGCTGGTGGCCTGGTCCTTCAGCTGGCCTAGAGCCACAGGCCTCCCCACAGCCTCTGTCCCCCAACCCCCTACCCGACCTTCTGGAGAAGGGGACCACGAGGGCAGGATGGATTGGGAACTGGGAATTCAGACTGACACTCTCATTGGCAACACTGCCCAAGTAACATCCTTTGGCACCTGCCCTATGCCCTCTCCTAAGGCCAGAGGGGAGCCAGGGAGGAGCCATGGGTCACCTTGTTTTGAAGAGTTGTAGGAGACACTGCCTCAACCCAGAACTAGGGAGGACCCCAAAAGGAGCTTGTCTCCCAGGGTGAGGCTGGGCCTACAGCACCCCCCTTAATCAGCAGACCCAGTCCCCAGAGACACCCCCCCCACTTCCTGCCACTGGGTCCTGCCCTGGGAACAGGGGTTCATTCTGATGAAAGCCAGAGCCCAGCCAGGAGGCCCAGCCTCCCCACTCCTGGGAAAGGAGGAAGGAGCCGCCCCCCAAAGCCCACAGCTTCCCATCCTAGGCTGCCCCACCCAAGGGGAGACGCCTGTGACCCCCACTCCTGCTCTGACCTTGGCCAACCTCCAAGTGTCCCCTTCCACCCCCCACCCCCAGCCAGCAGTGGCCAGTTCTGGGCTCGGGCTTTGCTCTTTGTTCCCAGGCTGGGTGATGGGGGCAGTCCAGAGCCAGGGTCACATTCTCCTGGGCCTTAGAGGCCCAGAGTGGGTACACAGCTGGGCCTGGAACCCCGGGACTGGCACTGTGATCACGTCCGGAGGCCGGCAGCCAGCCATCACCCGATCGATTTGGGGGTGGGGAGGTGGACACTCGGTGTCTGTTTCCCGGAGAAGGAGAGGGACGCTCCGAAGGGTGACCCGCCTCGCTGAGAGTAGAGGCGAGTCTCTTGAGGTAGCACGGAGCCTCGTTGCGGAACCCTGGCCTCAGTTTCCCGCTGATCGCGAGATGACGCGACAAGCGCCCCGCCAGCGCGGGGTCATGACGTCCCCGAGCGCAGGGGTTGGGCGGGGAGGCGGCGCCGAGGTGGCCGCGCAGCCGGGCGCCGCTGCTCCAGCTGCGAAAGGAACTAATTAGGGCGGAGGGAGCGGGAGGAAGCGGCGCGGCGGGGAGGGCGCGGGGGTGG
>NW_020174705.1:3671572-3682487 GCF_003031525.2 Neophocaena asiaeorientalis asiaeorientalis | reverse complement strand
GCCCCCGCCCCGCCCGCCTTCTGGCCGAGCGCAGACAATGGCCGCTATTGTGCGCCCTCCGGCCGCGCGCAGACGGCCCCAAGCTGCAGCGCCCGCAGCGCCCTCCCGGCCCTACCTGGCAGCCCGGCCCACCCCAGCGGGGGGCGGAGCCGGCCCCTCGGGGAAACTAAGGCCGGGACAAGTCACCGCCTCCGCTAGGGTCCTGCGGCGTGGGGTGGAACGCACACCCGAAAGCGGGGGTCAGCATCCATTAAGCACCTACCATGTGCCAGGAGCCGTCTGTGCACGAATTCTCTGAGCCCTCTAAAGTCGCTCTTGTGAGTGACGCCGTTGGTTTCCCTGTGGCACAGATGGGGAAACTGAGGCTCAAGGTCACCAGGCTAATGGGAGCCGCTGGCAGGAATCTGCTCTGGAGAAAGCCCCTCGTCCCTGCTTGGGAGAGGGCCGCTGGCTGGGCCTGAGCCGGGAAAGGGGCCTGTGTGGACGGAGGCGGCAGGCTTAGCACGATCCCTGAGAAGTGCTCAGGGTCTCTTGGCAGAAACAGAGGACTGGGCCCCTGTAAGAGAGGCCTCCCTACCCACCCCACAGCAGCGTGGGACCAGGTGAGCGAGTGCCAGGGTAGCAGTGTTGTCAGGACAATGAGAGGCACACCCTATTCCCAGGGGTTGTCCTGAAACTGCCCTTTGAGCAGCTGTGACCCGTCCAGCCTAGGACTTGGGGACCAGGACCCAGGAGGTACCTCTCAAAAGCCCACGTGACTTTCTTGCTATGGAATGGAAAGCAGAAGCGAGTCCCTGGCTTCCCTGCATCTGGAAGGGTGCCCCTGCATCTGGTACAGGGACCATCATTGTCAGCACGTGGGTCTTACAGAGGGTGAAGCTGAGGGCTGGGAGGGGAGACCTCTGGCCCAGGTTTCATTAGTGGATGGCACGCCCACTGTTTAAGGCAGGTGTTGTTTCATCCGCATTTACAGATGTGAAAACTGAAGCTCAGGGAGATTAAGTGATCTGTCCAGGGTCATACAGCTTGTCTGTGGCAGAGCTGGGTTTCAAGCCCACGTGAGCCCAGAAGCTGTGTTTACCATTAGCCCCTCCTGGGCCCATGGACGTGGGAAGGGGCAGGCAAAGGGGGTCTGGCTTCCCACCCCCCTACCTGCCCAGGGGTTTGTGGGAGCTAGGTGCAGAGCCCAGGAGGGACAGCAGGCTGTGAGTGGGTGCTGGAGGGGCTGACTATTGTGGGGAGCCCACAGAGAGGCTTGGGGAGCTGAGGGCAGATATGCTACCAAAGCAAACAGCGCCACAGCCCTCCATTCCTGGGAACTGCTGCGGTGCCCTGCTCTGGCCAAGAGCTCCACCCTCTTCAGCCGCACAGTGGCGGGGGCCGGGGGGCAGGGGCAGGCCTCATCTTCTCAGGGCCCCCCTTTCTGACCAGGCCACAGAGCAGGGCTCCAGTATGGGTCAGACCACCTGGGTCTCCAACTTGGCTCTGCCACTTCCTGCCCATTTGACTTAGGGCAAGTCACCTCCCAGTCTGAGCCTCACTGTTGTCATGTCTAAAACAGGACGATAATCATAGAATAAGACATACCCCTCGGGCTTCCCTGGTGGCACAGTGGTTAAGAATCCACCTGCCAATGCAGGGGACACGGGTTTGAGCCCTGGTCCGGGAAGATCCCACATGCCGCAGAGCAACTAAGCTCGGGCGCCACAGCTACTGAGCCTGCGCTCTAGAGCCTGCGAGCCACAGCTACTGAAGCCTACATGCCTAGAGCCTGTGCTCCGCAATGAGAAGCCACCACAGTGAGAAGCCCTAGCACTGCAACAAAGAGTAGCCCCCACTCACCGCAACTAGAGAAAGCCTGCGCCCAGCAACAAAGACCCAACTCAGCCATAAATAAATAAATAAATTTAAAGACATACCCCTCATTGGATTTTGGGGAGAAATCAATAAAATGCTGCAAATCCAATGATTAGTGTTTCCCATTAGTACGTAATGTTCAGCACCTAGAACACTGCTGGGCGCATAGTAGGTGCTTAATCAAACTTGTGAATGAATTGTCACCAGCGCTGCTGAGTCCCCCAGTCTTTGGCCAGTTTGGGGCTGTGAGGACAGCTGAGAGGGGACTGGCCCTCCCACTGTAATCACAGACATAGTCTCACCCTCAGCTGGGAGTACCTGTACTTCAGTTGAGGGTGTAACTAAACAAGCTTGTGCCCCTCGGAGGGCCGCAGTCTCTGCTACCCAGTGGAGTGGCCACAGCTAACCCAAGCCACCTTCCAGAGCCCGACTGCATCAAAGAAAGAGCACTGGGAGGCCCTGGAGAGGCTCTGAGCAGCCCTGGAAGAAGGAAGCCTCCTCCCAGGACCCAGGGGGCTTATCCTGAGGCTTTGACCCAAGCAAGCCCCAGGAGAGGGGCCAGTGCCAGCAGCACTTCCTGGAAGAGTGTGGGGTTCGCCTTCCCCAGGAACCTCTTGCTTCACAAGCAGACCCCGCCCCCACCCCAAGATGGGCACTCAGCCAGCATGGGGGTGAGGGTGGGGGGCTTCCCCAGGCCCCCTGGAGGGCAGACCCTGCCCAGGTGGGAGCTCAAGGGCCTCCAGGTGACACAACCAGGGCTGAGCTCTCTGCTTAGCCATGGGGGCCTCGGGAAAGCTCCCAGCTGGGCACCTCCTGAGCAGGGGTGCATGCCAGGAACCCCCACTTGGGTACGTTTAGAAAGCGCTACCCAGAGTCAGGCTACCAGGTCCCGGTCCCGTCACACCTTTGAGACATGGTTTCCTCATCAGGAATACAGGCCCCATGGATAAGGTGCCAGCTCACGGGGCACCCCACAGGGCGAGCTTGCCAGGTACCTGGCACACAGGAGGTGCCAGCAACTGGTAGCCCTGAAGATTCTTGTTTCCAGCCCTGGGCTGGGGGTGCCCCACACAGTAACTCAGCCTCCAAGGTCACCCAGATGGTTCAGGCAGTACTGATGCTGGAAGGCAAGCAGCTGGCTCCCCTATGCCCCTCCCCAGCTCCAGCTTCCCAGGAGCTATATTTCCTTTCCCAATGCCAGCAGGGTGACACCAGGCTCAAGCTGGGGGGTGGGGGGAGCAGCTCACACATGGGCCAGGCCTGCACATGCACACGCACACAGACACACACACCCATCCAGCTGCAAGGACCAGCCTGGCACAGAGGCCTCCCCTAGCCTGGTGGCTCCAGGCCCATCAAGGCGGCCTCCCACCCCCCCGCTGCCTGCCTGCCTGCAGCCACCTTTGCACAACTATGTCTGGTATTTTCCTTTCTGTGGTGCGTGGGGCTATGAGCACTGCCTGCACCTGGGCCTCAGCCAGAGGCAAGCCCGCCAAGCAGCCCCCACGCCCAGGTGGCGGGTGGAGAGGGAAGGGCTGGGCCCCCAGGCTGCCCAAATCCCTGGGAGGGGCCAGCACCAGGGGAGCCAGACAGGGACACACACCAACAAGGCAGCAGCCCAGGCCCTGCCAGGCAGCACTGCCACTCGGCGTGGGCGGGCAGGGCTGGGCACTCTGCCAGTGCTCTCTAGGGCCTGCAGAGGCGTTGGCCAGTGTCCCACAGGACATGGATGGGCACCCATGGCACCCTCAGACATATAGGCACATGCATATGTGTCACACCTGTGCACACACACGCCACACACAGGACACGGCAGGTAACAAGGGTCAGGGTCCTAGACCCAGGAGTCTCGGCTTATGGGCGGGAGCGGGGATGAGGCCCAGTCCCCACAGAGAAGGAAACACTGTGCTTCCCACACTGAGCCTGGCTGCAGGATGAGCCCAGGAGTGCCACCGGCCCCTCCTCACGGCCCAACCCTCCCACCACCCCGGGACGGGGACCAGGCCCACTGTGAACAGACCCTGCCAACTCAAGATGGCAGGAGGCGGCCAGGCGGGCTCTGGACTTTGGCCCTTCCCTCCGCCTCATTTACCAACCACTCAGTTATGCATTCCAACACCAGGCCCTCCGCTCGGTCCTGGGGGCCCACAGATGAATGAGAATGAAGGGCACCCAGACTCACAGAGGTGAACAATGTTAGGGGTGGGGTGCTCCTGTGTGTGTGTGTGTTGGGGGGGGTTGGATCCAAGTTGGCCACGTGGACATGGGGTGAAGCGTTGGGGTCCTCACAACCAGTGCTGTGGGCCATCTCCATTCATCCTCAGGACCCTGTGAATTAGGTGTTATTCTCCCCACTTTCCAGATGGGGAAACTGAAGCTCACAGTGGTTCAGTTACCTGCCAAAGTCACAGAGCTTATAAATAGCACGGCTGGGATTCACCTCCAGGCTCCAAAGCCCACATTCTTTCTGCACCCAACACTGCAGAGGCCTGGAAGCGTGGCCCCAACTGACCCACAATGAACCTGCCCGTCATTCAGCAGAGGAGAAAGCCCAAGAGAGAGGCTGGGCCAGGACCTGGAGGGTACTGGGGAGCCATGGACTGCTCTGCACAGAAGACTGCCATCTTCCTTTCCAGCCCAATCTCCTGTCCCCAGGCTCTCCCCTTCAGCACTCCTTTCTCAGGACTCTCTGCCTCCTGCTCACCTCATGCTCACCTGATGCTCTTGGGTGCTAGCTCCTGCCTCACAACCTTCTGCGCTTCCATATTCTCCTCCAGCTGCCACTCCCCTCCGATCTCCTCCTCCAGAGTCTCCCCTGATTCACTTTTTGCCTCTTGCAGCCATACATGGCTGTTCTTCCAGGTGCCTGAGAACTGAGCAGAGGACCTGCCTCTGTCCCCACACCGCTGAGGGCAGCAACCCTAGCCCTGCAGTGGCCCCTTGCTGCCTGCCACAGTTGCCCTGGGTCCAAGTCCTCACAAGTGCATCACTAATGCCACTCCTTCCACCACAGTGAACTGAGCAGCAATGGGAAGTGCTGGGGACTCAGAGCCAGACAACCAGGCCTGCTCCGATTTGATGTGAGCAAGGCTCTGGGCCTCAGTTTCCCCATTGGTGAAAGGAGGGGGCTGGCCTAGAGTAGGACCAGAGCCTGAACATACAAACCACTCCCCTAACGGCACCATCACACCTGCCTTTTCTCTCTCTCTCTCTCTCTCTGTGTCTCCTGCAAGGCATGAATCTTAGTTCCCCAACCAGGGATCAAACCCGTGCCCCTTGCAGTGGAAGCACAGAGTCTTAACCACTGGAGTGCCAGGGAAGTCCCCAGCCCTTCACTTTTCTCAAACACTTGGTACTCAGTGAATGTTTGTTGAATGAATGACAGAATGAATCCATTGGTGGTACCTACCAGCAGGGGAGGTGTGGAGGGGCTTAGGGCCCAAAGAGGGAAGTGGCTTGCCCATGAGGCAGGGCCCTGACACAGATGTCTCCTCCTCCTTGTCTGGGGCAAGGGACCCAGGAGCAGACCTGGGCGGTGAGGGTAAGGCAGTCAGCATCACCCTCATCGGTTGGGATGACCAGAAGGGCGCAGTTCCCCCAGCTTCATCTCCTGCCACTCCCACCCAGCCCTGACACAGAGCCGCCCCAGAACAGCTGGTCTAGACCAGGCCCAGCAGGAGCTCCAGCACAAACTCTGGACTCCACCCCCATGCCCTCTTCCCAGCCACCCCTGCCCCTCCCCTGCTCCCCCTCTGGGTAGCAAAGCAAGTCCAGAAGCCAGGGGCATGAACCCCTGGACCCAAAGGAAACACCCACTGGGTGGGGCCGTGCCAGGCCTGGCCTGTTTCAGGCCCTTGGGGCCCAGGGCCCACAGGACCACTCAGGGTGTCCACTAGGTATCCTGAAGGGCGTGTTGGGGGCCTGGCCTGGAGGAGGTCAGGGCTGGCAGGCAGACAGACAGCAGCACTGGAGTGGGGGGTACTTTATAACAGGCAGGACAATGGAGGGCCCCACAGCCTTGGGGGGAGGTGGACATCACAGCTCTGGGTCAGTCAGCCTGGAAGTGTGGTGATGGGGGTTGCCGAGGGTCTGGATGCAGGAGGGAGTGGCCCTGGGGAGAAATGGCTCAGGCAGGCTGGGACTTGCCAGGCAGACCCAGGCGGACGACGAGGGGGAGGGAGGGAGGCCTCCTCCAGACACAGCTGTCCCCACATGATGCCCATGCAGAGGATGGGGGGCAGCAGAGAAGCTGGGGGGATTCCCAGGCTGAACTGATATTTCAGCGGCCAGGACCACACAATCCGAGGCTCTGTTTCCCCTCTGACCCTCCCTGATCCCAAGTGACCCTGGGCCAAGCCCTCAAGTCTCTGAGCCTCAGTTTCCTCCCCACCCGCCTCCTTACTCCCAGGGTCCCAGTGGGAAGCTACCCTGTGAGTGTGTCAGGCAAACAAGACCCTCGGTCAGCCAGGCAGGATTGTCTTCCTGGAGGCTCCCGGGGGCTGACTCAGGCAGCTCAGCAGTCTCCTGGGGCCTCAGCAGGTTCCCACCCATCCTTGGTCATGACTGGAGGAAGGGGCCAGGGACCAGGTCTGAGTCCTTCTGCAGATAGCCATCTGCCATGACAGGGGTACGTGTACACATGCACGTCACACATGCTCACGTCGGGCCCTCGCTGTGAAGGTACTACCTGGCCTCTCTAGCAGTGAAGACAAAGGACCTGAGGAGGCTCCAGTCACCCCCCAGTTATGGCTCTGGAAGATTCTCAGCCCCCGCTGCCCATCCCCCACCAGGGGCAACTGGAGCAGATGGGAAGTCCTCCCCCATTGGAATCACCTCCCATCTCTGTGGCCCCCCAGGCCCCTCCAGTTACCCAGGCCTTCCATCCCATCTGAGAGGGGGAGGGGAGTGGAGAGCCTGAGCTCCCTGCCCCCCAAGATGCCCAGAGCAGGGCCTTTACCCTGCCCAGCCTGAGGGAGCTTGCGACATGTCCCAGGCAGGAGGCAGGTCAGAACTCTGGGGCTCCCGGAGCGCCTGGGAGGGGTCCCACAGTCCCAGAACTGGAATGGGAATGAGGACCGAGGACCCCTGCAGACCTGGGCCAGGCCTCGTCTCCCCCGTAGAGAAGTCTGGAGCTGAGGCCAGGAGGATCAGTGCCAGGGAAAGATGGAGGCTCGGGGCCCAGTATGCACAGCTGCTAGGGCCAGCTCAGGCCCCCGCTCAAAAGCAGGCTCCTCTCTTGTGCCAGGCCACCAGACCCCAACCCTATCCTCCCGAGCCATAGATGACCCAGGAACTTAGGCCCAGATGCCCATCAACCCTTTTCCATCCTGTGCCTCAGTTTCCTCATTTGTCAAATAGGGATCAATGAGTCTCTCTCACGAGGCTAATGTAGCAATTTCAGGTGACAGATGTCAGTGCCTGTGATGGCCACTGGAAGGCATCCTTTTGATTTTCTCAGGGAGCTGTTAGAGGCGTTCCTCCCCTGCTGCTCCATCTCTTGACCCACTTCACCTCCCCAACCCACCCCCAGACCCCGGGACCTGAGCTGATATTTTTATTAGTTGGAGAGACAGCAGGGGCTTATAGGGCTAAGTTGGATCCTGGAGAGAAACCTGGGTCTACTCCAGACCATGCCCCTGCATAAGACACCCCCAACCCACTCAGCAAGTCCATTCCTGTCCAGGTGTCAGGGTCACCCCAACCCTGGCTGATCAGCAAAGCACTAGAGGTCCTGAGTGAAAGTGCAGGGTCCCTGCCCCCAGGGTGGGGCTGAAGCGGCCACCCTGGAAACCACTAGGGCAGATGTGTCCCAAGTGCCTTGCAAAAGCTGTGGTGTCTCCCACCCAGGGCTGGAGGCAGGCTGGGGCAAGGCTGGGTATCCCATCCCCGCCTGGCCCTGGCATTCTCAGAGAGGTGAACCCCCAGACTCATGTCTGGACTGTGGCCCATCTCTAGGACCCTTTCACAGGCCCTGGGAGGAGAGGCAATTTGTGTTGGGGGGAGATCCACATCTTTTGGCTGACCCCAAAGACACCCTTGCCAGCCAGGGACACCCCCCCCTCTGAGAAGGGTGCTTATCGAGGTGAAGGGAGGACCACACAGCACCTTCCAGAGGTCAGCCCTCTGGCCTCAGTCATCTGTGTGAAATATAAAATGACAATAGCCCCGAATAGAGGAGGGCGTCTCAAAGCCTCAAAAAAGGCAGATCCACCCCCCACCGCCCCATTCCACTGGGCTCAGGGCCTCCCCACTGCAATCCGAATTTCCCACTTGGGTGAGGGGCCTCTTCAGCCCTGCCTGGAACACGGGAACCTGGAGAGGCCTCCTGCGCGGGAGAGAGCCAACAGCAGCCCTCGCCCCAACCCCTGGCGTGCCTCTCAGCGCCAGGGGCCCCACCCCAAACGCCTCCCAGAGAGCTCAACTGCACGCCCCAGCCCCACATCTGGTCCCCCAGCCACAGCTGTCGCCACCCTCCCTCATCCTGGGATTGCCCCAAACTCTGCCTGGCGCCCGTCCCCGCCCCCTCGCCCAAGTGGGAAATTGGGATTCCAGGCAAGTCGAGTTGGGGTAGATGGAAATGCACATAGGAAAATGTCAGGAAAACACATTCTTCCTTCTATAAGGCAGCTCAGACCCCTAGAGGATTAGGTGGCAGATGACACTCCCACAGCCTGGGCCAAGGCCAGGAAAGGAGGGGAGAAGGGAGAGGGGTCCACATGATGGGGCTGAGAGGGATCCAGGCCCTCTGACAAGCTCCAGGGAGAGGCCCTGGCAGAGCTCTGTCCCCAGACCAGTTTGCCCTTTTGCCCGGCACTCCCAGCAAGGAGGGGAGCCCAGGCATGAGAAGACATCGCTGTGGCTACCCATTTGCAGCTGGGCTTTTCAGAAACAACAAAAGCTTTGGGGGGGACTCAGTTCACAGGATTGTTTAAAAATGAGGTTTCTGGATGTCTGTGGCATTCAGTTATTCATAGTGGCTCCACCCACGGATAATTGAGAGTTGGCTTTTGTTGGCCTTAGCCCCCTCTTGGCACCCCCCACCCCCAGGTCTTCTCATGGACTCTGCAGGTCAGGAAGCTCACCTTGTCTGACCCCTCGGTTTTACAGAAGAGGAAACTGAGACCCAGAAGGGGGAAGAGCCTGGCCCAAGGACCCTCGGGAGTTGGTGGCACCACCAAATGTCGAATCCAGGACATCAGACTCCCAGGCCAGGGGCTTTTCCCACTCACCCTCCAGGCTGTGGCCCAGCTCCAGCGAATCCCCCAAAGCCACTGACCCCAAAAGCAGTGGTGCCTGGAAGTGGGGTGACTCACTGTCTGGCTTCCTGGGGCACCTCCTCCCCATCAGTGAGGGAAGGACTGGCAGGTGTCCCTGTGTAGAGAGCCAGGAGCAGGGGAGAGGCCCCCCAGGGGTCCTGCATCAGGGTCACTCAGGGGCCAAAGAGCCCCAGCTGGAGGGATTTAACATCAAAGGTCAAAGGTCACAGACAGGGAAGGGCGGGCAGGCATAGGGGTCAGAGGGTCAGCGCTAATGGCAGCTCCGGAAAGGAGGGGGAGGGGAAGGGGCTAAGGAAAATGGGCGGCTTTCAACGGGTCTTCAACCCCCATAAATGGTGCCCAAGCCCCTGGCACTTCCTCCTGCTTGGCTGACTGTAGACAGGGCCAAGCCAAGCTGGACTGGGCTGTGAAATGAGCTGGGCTGGAGCTCTGAAAAGGGGTGTCCTGGGAGGGTCCCCCAGGTGCAGCCCCTCCCCCAGTGCCGGCCAGGGCCAGCTGGGAGGCCCAGCCTGGGCCCAGAGGGGAGAAAGAAGAGCAGAGGGGAGGTGCCGAGGAGGTCGTGGAGAGGGTTGTGTGAGCTGGGCTGGAACAGCTGTGGCACCGTGGCACTGGTGTGGGGATTGGGGAGGGCTGGGCGGGTGGGCACACTGAAGGGGCCAGTTTCCCCTTCCCTGGGCCTGTCTTCTGTAGCTGCTGGTTAAGCCCCACCTTTCCTCCAGGATGTCAAGACAAGGCATGTAGGACCTTCAGATGGCTGCCTCCAAGGACCACAGCTCAGGCCCTGTCCCTGGCCCAGACCAAGAGCCATGGGAGCCCAGGCCTTGGCCAGGTCCCCAGCTGGCCTGGCTGCCCCCTCAGTGTCAAGCGTTCCCTTCAGAGCCAAGATCCTGGGCTGTGATGGCTGGGGGCCCAGGGCTCCTCCCAGGATCCCTTCTCGCTTCCCAGGCCCCAGGGCAGGGCTGGGCAGCTCCCTGCAACCATCACTGCCCAGGGTGGCCGGCCAGGCGGGCCCTCCTGGAGAGGCAGACAGGCCGCATGCTGCCCTGCTGTGGCCTGAGTACCCGGCTGGGCAGGGCAGTGTGCCAAGGCCTCCAGGTGCCAGCCTGGATTCCAGCCCCATCCCAGGGGGCCTTCGGGGAAGCAGGGCGCAGGCATCTCCCTCCTTCGGGATGCACCTGCCTTGCCCCCCTCCTTCCGCCCCCTCCAGACCCTTCCCCAGGCAGGTTGGAAACCCCTGCCCTCCCCACTCTGCCAGACCCTTCTGCTTGCACCCAGACAGCAGGGGAGGAACAAGTGTTGGACAGAACGCCAGCTCCCAGTCCTGACCCCCGGGGACGCCTCCCTCCCCTGGCCCAAGGAAGGTCGGGGCTAGCCAGGGGCAGCAGGGGGAGACTTTCCTGGACCAGGGAGGAGACACCTTTCAGCCCCCATCCTAGAAACAGCCCAGCCGTGTGAAGGGGCGGCTGCCCGGCTGCTCCAGACAAGTTCGTGCCCTGGCTCGGGGGTAGGGGTGGGGGCCCCCCTCACCCCGCAGCACGCCCCCACCGCGGCCGCCCAACTTCCCCGCCGAAGTTTGCTCCCGCCCGGGGCTCGGCCGCAGCTCGGCCCGGCCTCCGGACAGAGGGAGGTAAGGAGGGAGGAGAAAGACAGAGAGACGGTGGGACGGGGCCGGGGAGCCGGCGAGGGAGGGAGCGCGCGAGCCAGCGAGCGAGGGAGCAAGCGCGGGGGCCCCGGCGAGGGCTCACAATGGCCCGGGGCGAGGCGCGGACGAGGGAGGGGGA
>NW_020174705.1:3666432-3671485 GCF_003031525.2 Neophocaena asiaeorientalis asiaeorientalis | reverse complement strand
AGGGAGGGGGCGTCGGGCCGCGGCGGAGCCGCGCGAGTCCTCCGCGGCCCCATCCTGGGGTACCCCCCCGAGGCCCCGCCCCCGGCCCGAGGGCAGCTCTAGGACACGGCCCAGGAGGTGGCCTGGGGGTGGCGGGGTGGGGAGGGACGTCCCGCCCTCGGGGAAGCCCGGAGAGGGGGCGGCGCGCGGAGGAGGACTTGAGAGAGAGCGTGCGGGCCCAGAGGAAAAGCCCCAAGACCGGGAAGATGGAGGAGGTCGCGGCGGCCGAGGGGGTGGGGGCCCCTCGCTTCCCTCTCGCGGGGTCACCTTGGCCTGGCCCCCTGCGGCCCCAGGCGGCGGGGAGGGCGGCAGGAATGCTTCTTCGCAGGCCCTGATTTCTCCGCCCAGCTCAGTTCCAGGAACGCGCGGGCAGCGCCCGGCGGGCAGAGGCCCAGGCTCCGGATTCGGGGCGGCGCAAGCCAGGGTGCGAGGTGGGCCTCAGCCCCTCCTTCCCGTCGGACGTCGGGTGGGTCCTCGCCCTGCCCTCGGCCTCAGTTTCCCGTGGAATAAGGAGGAGGCCCCACCGCGTTCTTGGTCCCAGCAGTTGGGACAACCTGCATTGTCAGGCCGAGCGCAGCTGGGGTCCTTGATCGCGCCGGGACCCTCAGCTCCCAGCGCGGTGCCAGCGGTTAGGAAGTGAAAGGAGTGGGTACACGCGAATGAGAAAGCCCCGCACCCGCACACGGCTAAGTTGATTTCTACCTCCTGAGATTTAACCCCAGACTCGCATTCTTAAGTGTGTTTTGTTTGGGCCAACCCAGAGCCCCCGCCCAATTATCTTCTTGCTGTCTGGTGGCAAATCTTGGTTCAAAAACAACCCTCCTGCTGTTGGCCAACCCTGCCAGTTGGCCTTGAGGGGTCCAGGAGAGGAAAAGCACCCTCCATAGGTGAGGCATCTGACTCTGGGCATAATTTTGCCTTCATTCGTGTAGTTGATGCTGCGGTGCCCTGCCAGAGCCTAGGACGAGTAGGTCTTCATCACGCAGCATCCTCAGTGTGTGGCACAGTGCTTGGAACATAGTAGTTGCTCAGAATATGTGGCTTGTATGGACACAGCATAGGTGCTCATTCCATCTTAACTGAATGTACATATGGTAGTGCTCATGACTTTTGCATGAATGGACACATAATAGGTGCTGTGAGCTGTTATGTGGACACATAGTAGATGCTCATTATATTTCGGGCAAATGGATACATAGTAGGTTGCATGAATGGACACGTAATAGGCACTCACGACTGTTGCGTGAATAGACAGAGTAGGTGCTCATGAACTGTTGGGTGATACATGAAAGGCCAGTAGGCCTGGAAGGCAGCAGTTTGGGGGTAAGCTCCCCTGCCCCCACCCCACCCCAGTTTCCCTCGTGTGGATAATGTGGAGTGAGGCCGGGTTAAACATTAGCCGGCGGATGATCCCTGGGGAAGGCCAGCTTCGGGACCTAGCGCCTTCTGGAAGGGGCTGTTAAGGGCCGACTCTGGGTCCGCCGACCTACCAGTGCGTGGGGAGGGGCGGAGACCTAAGGCCACAGAGCGCCCCCTTCCGGCATCCCGGATAGCAGCGATTTAGCCCGCAGCGCGGCCATGAAGCCTGGGGCCTCACTTCGTCCCCCGTTGGCAGCGCCGGGCTCCAGCCCCGAGGGAATGCAGGTGTATGGAAAAGAGGTACACAAAGGGCTAGTTTTATATTTGTTAAAAATGCTTATGGACTGCTTACAGGATGCCAGGCACTGTGCGACAGTAGGGACAGAGAGTGAACAACCCCAGCCATCCTTGCCCTCCTGGGTCTCACAGTTCAGCGGGAAAGGGTTCAAGTGAAATCCAAAGGTCTCTGCCGTACGAGGGGACCTGACCATAGGACGCCTTAACCCGGAGGGCCTTTCTTATTTGTTTTTCTACTCCCGTTTGTTTTCATGGACAAGCATGTTGCTCCCAGTGAGAACTCTGATTTGGGATTCCCATGTTTGGATAGTGAGTAATAGTATCTCCTTTATGAGGTTGATGTGAAGATTAAATGAGGTACATTCTGAATACACATTAGTGGTCACTACCAGGTTTCAAGCCTGACCCACCACTTTTCAATTCCAGGACCCAGCTGGGGTCCCCTTAGCTGCAAATAAACCCCTAAATTTGGCACCTGCAAATCCAACAAGAATGAGGAACTCTATGTATATTAGCTTGGTGGAGTTGACCCAACCAGAAACCCCTGATTCTCAGCCAGACTAGTTCTTCCTCTATATGAGATGCTTTACTTTCATTATATTCATAACAACCCTGAGGATGGGTCCTATTATTATTTCCATTTTGCAGAGAAAGAAACCGAGGCAGAGATTAAGTAATTTGGCTAAGGTCTTAGAAGCTAGTAGGAGGCATAGAACAGATTGCAGTCTCAGTCAATCTGATACCAAAGCCTGTATTATAACCCACTGCCTCCCTGGGACATCAGATAAGTGGCAGGATAGGGGTACAGGACATTTCAGAGGGCCAGTCTCTGAGAGGGTTTTTCACAGTATGCTTTTCTGGGAGGCAGCACCTGCTATAGTAGTTAGGCCAGGCGTGGCTTCCTCCTTCTTAGTGAAAGGTGGGTGAAGAGGGATGTCCTCTTCATAGATGCTTCATAAATATTGCTGTTATAGACTGAATGTTTGTGTCCTCCCCCAAATTCATATGTTGAAGCTCTACACACCCACCCCACCCCCAAGTGTGATAATATTTGCACATGGGGCCTTCGGGAGGTAATTAGGTTTAAATAAGGTCATGAGAGTGGGGTCCCCATGATGGGATCAGTGCCCTTACAAGAAAAGGAAGAAAGATTGGATCTCTTTCTCATTCTCTCTCTCCCTCCCATGTGAGGACACAGCAAGAAGGTGGCTGTCTGCAAGCAAGGAAGAGAGTCCTCACCAGGAACTGGATCTGTCAGCACTTTGATCTTGGACTTCCAGCCTTTAGAACTGTGAGGAATAACATGTTGTTTAAGCTACCCAGTTTGTGGTATTTTGTTATAGCAGCCTGAGCTAAGATAATTGCTAATATATTTGGGGGCTGAATCTGGGCCCCTAATCTTTCATCAATAAACATTTTTTTTTTTGGCCACTCTGTGCAGCTTGTGGGATCTTAGTTCCCCAACCAGGGATTGAACCTGGGCCCCAGCAGTGAAAGCACCGAGTCCTAACCACTGGACTGCCAAGGAATTCCCAATAAACATTTATTGAATATCTCCTAGGTTCCCATTAATTCAACAGATGCTTATTAAATTGTTATCATGTGGTCATTCAACAACATTTATTGAGGGCCTACTGTGTGCTGGGCTAGCAAACCCAGCCAGGTCTTCAAGGAGATCTCTCAGTCTAGTGGGGACTTCTTACATCAGTACCCAGAGGGGACATGGCTTACTCATTCACACACACATACCTGCCCACTGCAAGGAGGGTTTCCTGCACAACATGATGCTTAGTAAGTAGCTTTTCAATTAACACACGATGCGAGGTCCAGCAGAAACTCAGCTGTATAAGTACGGTTCGGTTCCTGTCTTTCTAGAGCCTTTATTCTAGGGGCAGGAAGTGAATAATACAAGACAACACAGAGAAGTGAGCCTGAAGACCTATGTTACAGATGTAGGAGAGATGATAGGAACTGGGACAGATGAATGGCAGCAAATCCCAAACTCTAGCCCTTGACCCTAGCCAAGTCATTGCATCTCTCTTAGTTTCCCTATCTGTGAAATGGTGATCCTTATGCCTGTTATGGAGCTGTGTGAGGCTCTACTGAGAGGGCACACAAAGGGCTCCCACCAATGCCGAGAGGGGAGAAAAAGAGTGCAGCAAATGGTAGCTATTATTGTTATTAATGAAGCCTGCAACCCACTGTGAGTGGGGGCCCAGGCACAAGGATGGAGTGATGGCAGGAGTGAGATCAGGGTGACTTATTAACCTTGAGCAGGCAGCCTGGGGCGATCTCTCCCTGTTGGTGCTGGCTTTCTGTGGCTGAGGGCTGGGGCTGACTCTGGGTGGAGTGTTTATTCTGGGAATCAGCCCTGACTGTTCCTCACTCCCTGCTCCAGTGAGAAAGAAGGGCTTTGAGTCAGAACTGAGGGCCCTGCTGGGCCCAGCATGTATGACCCAGCCCACCTGCCAGCAGGGCCCCTGGCTGAGAATGCCCAGGGGCCAGCAAGGTCATTTGGGTTTGAGACACACTCTCCCCGTGGGGACTCACCTGACCCCTAGAGGGCCTGAAGTGCTCAGCTTTTGGATTTCTGGAGGCTGAACTCTGAATGCCAGCCTGGAGTGAGTCTCCTGGGTTGAAGGGGTGAGGGAGGGGGAGATATTGGAGGTGAGGGGTGTCTATGCTGTCTTCTTAGCCCCTGGCTCCTTCATCAGGGCCAGCTTCATGGATGTTCACCTGTGCAGTTGCACGAGCCTGACATTTAGCAGGGCCCATGCTTCGCTGAATGTTCTGCCGTCACTATCTTGAGATTCTTAATCATTTTTGAACACACTGTTCAAAACTGAACCAGTGCATTTTCATTTTGCACTGGGTCCGGCAAATTGTGCAGCCTGTCCTGCCCTCACGCTTTGGTTTCCCCCAGTCTGTAGCTTTTCCCTTGAATGAGGCGTTCAGACCCACCCCTCAGCCACGCCCAGCTAGCCAGGAGTGCCTTAAGTAAGCCCATTTCCTGCAAGGGGGGGTGGGGGGTACAAGCACCTGCCCCTCCAACCTATTGGTACCTACCTTTCCGGAAAAAGCCCAAGGCCGTCTGTGTGGTGGTGGGTAAGTCACTCAACTTTCTGACCTTCTGGTTCTGACAGTACTGTACTTATCTGAGTTGGACTGTTGGGAGGGTTAAAATAGGTAGTTCATATAAACATGCACAGTGCCTGGCACAGAGTAAGCGCTCAATAAGTTAGAACTATTATTATGTTTTAAAAATGAAGATTATTACAGGCGCTAACTTGGAGGGAAGGGTTAGCCCCATCCCTACGGACCTGCCCCAGGAAGGAGGAGCCGCCCCCTCCCTGACCCC
>NW_020174705.1:3644587-3666334 GCF_003031525.2 Neophocaena asiaeorientalis asiaeorientalis | reverse complement strand
TATGAATGAGCCGGCGGGGGAGAGCAGAAGTGCGAGGCGGCCCCGACCCAGCTGGCTCCGCCCTCGCCTCGGGCCCGCGACCGGGGGCGTGGCCATGCCGCAGACGCTCCGCCCCTCACACCCCGCGAGGGGCCTCCTTCCGGCCGGCGCGCCCCGGACGTGACCTCGCGGGCACGCGCCGGAGCCGCCCTGGGGGAGGTACCCGCACCCCTCTCGCAGGTAGGGCCGCCCTTTGTCCCCGGCGCCGCCCCCCGGAGTCCCGGTTCTCGCTACCCACCCCGGCCCGCGGCCCCAGCGCGCGCTGCCCTTCTTGCTCCGGCCCGGCCTGGCGGCCCCCAGGGCGAAATCTGGCCCCTGAACCAGGCTCCCAGGCGCTCCCGCAGCCGGGTAGACGCGATAGGAACCATTCGTTCACTCCAGCGCGGGCACCCGGGGTGGAGAGGGCTGCAAAAGCCCTGCCCTCACAGGGCTTGTGCTCCAGGGCGAGAGGCCGGCGGGTGAATCAGTAGAATGTCCACTATGTCGGATGAGTGTCAGGGTGAGGACAAAAGCGGGGGATGGACACCCACCAGGCGGCTAGGAGGGACCTTGAGAAGGTGACTTTTGAGCGAAGTCCCAGAGGAAGCGAGGGAACAACCGGTGCCTGGGGGTGTTGGGGGCAGCCGGGCCTTGAGGCCGTTGTGCCTGGAGTGGAGAGAGGGGATAGAAAGAAAAGACGGAATCATGACAGTAATGGCTCAGTGTTGAGCAGGTGCCCGGCAAAGTGTTAGGTGCTCTATACATATTATTTCCTTTAAGCCTCAGGACAGCCCAGATGTGGGCGCTACCATTGTGTGAGAGGAAATCAGGCTCAGGCAGGCTAAATAACTTGCCCAAGGTCACACAGCATTGGAGCCCAAGGAGACTGGCGTGATTGCCTGAAACACCCAGGAGGCCCAGGGTAGGGTGACCTTGACCAAGTTCGGTCCTCTGTGCCGCGCGCCTCAGTTTCCTCCCAGAGTGCTAGAGGGAGAGGGTGTTATTGACCTCCTGAAGTGAAAGATGAGTGGGCAGGGTCCTTTTGCTGACCATCTGCGCAAAAGCCAGCTGGCTGTAATTCATACCCAGCAAATGGGGACCTGAAACCGAGCCTGAAATCAGTGCACAGAACAAGGGCGTAGCAGGAGCCTTCGAGGATGTCTGTTCTCTTGGGAGAGGCTTTTGTTGTCTGGGAAGCACTTGTCCCCCTTTCGGCTCTGGTGCAGGTACAAGTGACTTTGGGGAGAGAGGGCAGAAGGCCCAGAGCCTGGAAGAGGCTGCTTCTGGGGGTGGTTGGGGGGAGCCCGGTGCGGCTGAGTGCTCCGGAGCAGTAAAAAAGGTGGAGTCAGCCAGGCAGGCTGTGTGCCGGCCAGCAAGTGCAGAACAAGCAGAATCCCCCAAACATCCCTGTGAGTCTGGAGAGATTCACACGCACACGCACAGACACAAAACACACGAAACCCGCCCATGTCTGCACCTGCAGCACATTCTCTGACCGCTGCGCAGACCAGAGGGTCAGAGCCTCAGGGCTACCGATCTGGCTCTGCTGGCCATGCTGACCGGTTCTCTGCTTTGGGAAGGGGGGAAAATGTTTTCGTGCTCCTGTGAAGATCTGCTTGTGCCTCTGATCCCGAGAAGGGCTGTGGGTTTCTAATGGGGCAAGGATGATGAGTCTTCTGCAATTTGCCCCTTCTCCAGCCTGGCACAGCCTCCAGCCTTGGCCTTTGGGCTGTGGTGTGAAATGTGGCCCTGGGAGGGTTAGGGGTGCGACCCAGCCCCCTGTGTTGGAGTCTCCAGTCAGTAAGAGGTCCTGGTGGTACAGGACCACAGCAGAACTTACCGTCAGGCCTGTTTGGTAGATGCTCAGAAAGGTTAAGTGGTTTGCCTGAGCATGCACAGCTGTAAAAGAGCAGAGATGGGATCCTAGTCCAAACCATTTGACTGCAGAGCCCAAGCCCTGCCCCTCTGGGAGCTGATTCACCCCTGTAGAGGGGATACATTTCGTGGTTGGCCTGGAGACCCACACACACACACACACACATACTCTGAGGTTGTAGGGGTGGCAGACGGGATGATGACCAAAGGGGATGGAGACACTTTCTGCTTTTCTTCTCAGCCACACCGTCCCCAGACCTTGTCACCAGGCCTTTGTGTCTGGATCAAATTGGTCAGTCCTTTCTCACGGTGGGACTGGTGCAGGTGGGGCCAGAGGCACCTTGGGGGCGCCGGTAGAGGGCTTCCTCCTCATGAAGTTTGGGGGTCAGGTGAATGACTCTCACTCTACCTGGGCACCTAGGACCTCCCGTACACCCTGGCCTTTAACTAAGGGGGCAGCTGGAGTTCTGGTCACTGACCAGGTGGGCCAAGAGTGTGGGAGTGTCTGGGTGGAGGTCTAGAGGTCTGAGGCGGCACATGTGAGTCCTGAGACTCATGTGGATAAATGTGGATAGAATGCCGGAAAGAGGAGAGGGCTGGTCCCCTCAGGTGAGTCTCCGTGCATTGCATTGTCGCCTACTGAGGTGGTGATATTCTGAGCCTTACAGCCCCAGTGGATTCTCAAACTGAGAGACTTACTGAACCGGTAAGTCCAGGGTGGGGCCCGGGGATCTGCATTTTTAACAAGCTCCAGATGCACGTGGGCCTCTGACTAAACCTGGAAAACCACTGTCCTGGACTTCCCAGCCAGGCAGCTGTGAGAAACCCCTTCTAGCAAATCCGGAGCCTGGTGTGTGTAAATGCTTTTCACGACTGAATTTAAATGCATTCCACTCTCCGTTGGGGTGCTGTCATCAGCTGAGCTTCTCCCCTGTTGAAAATAAATGATGAGGGGCTCCCCTGATGGCGCAGTGGTTGAGAGTTCGCCTGCCGATGCAGGGGACACAGGTTCGTGCCCCGGTCCGGGAAGATCCCACATACCGCGGAGCGGCTGGGCCCGTGAGCCATGGCCGCTGAGCCTGCGTGTCCGGAGCCTGTGCTCCGCAACGGGAGAGGCCACGGCAGTGAGAGGCCCGCGTACCGCAAAAAAAAAAAAGAAAATAAATGATAGACTCTCAAACGATAGTCCTGCCTCCATCCCTCCCCAGCCAAGTTTCCCCAGAGAGCAGGCCACCCCATAACCTGCTGAGTGCTGAGCTGTCCCCTCGGCAGCACTTCCTGTGGAGACCTCCTCCCAGCCGCCTCTCTGCAACAGCCTGTGTTCCTGCTCACCTGAAGCTCTCTGGGGTCTGCACTGCCTCCCCTGCCTGTGGCCCCCTAAAACCAGGTATTCCCTAGGGTTCCATCCTTGGGCCTTCTCGGCTTGATGCTTTCCTCAGTTGCAGAGGCAAAAGTGAGGGGAACCCCATCTCTATTCAGGAGAGCACCCCAAACTTACACCCAGCCTTCGGGGTGCACCAGGGCTACATTTTTAGGGGATATATAGCTATATATAGCTTGATATCTCCCCTCAGCTAGCCCCCTGGAGCTCTTCGATGTAGGGTCTTTGACTTGAGGGGAATCTGGTCACACCTGTCACCCTAGAGTGGTCCAGCCGCTGTGGGTTCTGCCAGGCTCCTTCTATGCCGCACACGCTGGTAGAGGAAAGAGTGCCCCTCTCAGTAGCCGGGCTTCCCTTCTGGACACTTCTGACTTCTTTTTGCTTTCCCTGATAAAACTCTTAGTACTGCCTCATCTTCCTGACTCCCCTCATTGGTGTCTGTCCTAGTGCCCCAGGCTTGCAGCCTTGAGGTCTCTTTGCACCTTTTCTTCTCCCCCAATCCCCCCAGGCATGGTCAGCTTCTGCTTTGGCAGCATCTCTGGTGTCCCTCCATCCGTCCACCCACTGTTAGGGGCCTCTGGGCTCCCCAGCGGCCTGCCCACTTTCTGAGAACCAGACTCTGAGCCCAGGGGCATCAGTTGAACAGGCAGGTCTGCATCAAGACCAGCCCATCTGTCACCTGCTCGGAGGCTGCCCGGCTTCCCTCCATCTGTGTCAGGGGCCACGTGGCGTTGGGTCAGTGTCCCCGCCTGGAGTCAGGGGTCTTGGTTCAGATCCTGTTTTTTTGTTTTTTGGCCACGCTACCTGGCTTTTGGGATCTTAGTTCCCCGGCCAGGGACGGAACCGAGGCCCCAGCAGTTGAAGCATGGAGCCCCAACCACTGGTCCACCAGGGGATTCCCCAGATCCTGGTTTTTGCCATTCCCAGTATTCTAACTGGACAGATTCCTTGAGCCCCCAGAGTTCCTGTTTCCTGTCTATAACGTCAAAGCTGGTAATAATAGTCCTATCTCACAAGGTTCTTGTGAGGATTTATGTTTCATAACCTCGTCTCTAGAAGTCCTTGGCCTGGAATACTGCTTGATCTTTATCACCACGTTTAATCCTCAAAACCATGCTGTCAGGTAGGAAGTCACTGTCAGGCCCATTTTGTAGATGAGGCAGGGGAGGCTCAGAGAAGCCAAGTGATTGGCCCAAGGGCACACAGCTACAAAGTAGCAGAAGTGGGATTCAAGTGCAAACCAGTTCACCCAAGAGCCTGAGCGTCTAACTGCTAATCCCCTCTTTGGGTTCTCTTTCTTCATCTTCTGTTCATTCATTCACGCCCGCGTACCGCATTTTTTTTTTTTTTTTGCTGCGTTGGGTCTTCATTGCTACGTGCGGGCTTTTCTCTAGTTGTGGCGCGCGGGGGCTGCTCTTCGTTGTGGTGCGCGGGCTTCTCATTGCGGTGGCTTCTCTTGTTGCAGAGCACAGGCTCTAGGCGTGCGGGCTTCAGTAGTTGTGGCTCGCAGGCTCTAGAGCACAAGCTCAGTATTTGTGGCGCGCAGGGCTTAGTGGCTCCTCAGCATGTGGGATCTTCCCGGACCAGGGCTCGAACCCGTATCCCCTGCATTGGCAGGCAGATTCTTAACAACTGTGCCACCAGGGGAGCCCTTGGCAATTATTTATGCTGAATGAGTGAATGAATGTGTGCCTACTATCTAGGGCAATGAAGGAACAGAAGAAGCCCTGCCCTGTCTGTGAAGGCGCAGATAGGCTGAGATGCATAGGAGCTCCTGTAGGAAATTGCCCAAGGCCCCTTTTCCTCACTCTGCCCTGGGGTCACAGACCAGGACACCCCACCCCCCATCTCGCCTCCCCACTGCTCCTTGTACCTAAAGGCCTGCAGGCATTGGACTGGATTTGGGTTTGACCCTTGTGAAGGAGGAAGTGGATCATAGCCCGACCTGCTGTAGGGCTTGTAAGCCTTGGAATCTCCAGGGGGTGGGGGCAGTGCAGGCATGAAAGGAATGGGGATGCAGTTGGGTACCCCATGAGATACCACTTCAACCCAGCAGATGGCAGTGACAAAAAAGGAGGGGCAATAACAAGTGTTGAGGAGAAGAGGGAGGAATTGGAACCCTCTCCCACTGCCGGTGGGCATGTCAGGTGGTGCAGGTGCTGGCAGTTCTTCAGCATAGTCGCCATTTGACCTGGTGATTCCACTCCCAGGTGTGCACCCCAGAGAAATGAAAACACATGTCCATGCAAAAACTCATATGTGGATGTTCACAGCAGCATTATTCACAATAGCCAAAAGGTGGAAACAACCCAAAGGTCCATCAACAGTTGAATGGGTAAACAAATTGTGGTCTATCCACACAATGGAATATTACTCAGGCAAGAAAAGGAATGAAGTACTGACACAGGCTACCATGTGGATCAACTTCGCAAATGTGATACTCAGTGAAAGAAGCCAGACACAAAAGGCCACATATTGTATGGTTCCATTTCTAGGAAATGTTCAGAATAGGCCAGTCCATAGACAGAAAGTAGATGTGTGCTTGCCAGGGGCTGGGGGCAGAGGGGTGTGGATGTAACTGGTAAGCAGTGCAGGGTTTCTTTGAGGGTAGTAAAAATATTCTAAAATTGATTGTGGTGAGGGTTGCACTACATTGAAATACTGAAAACCATTGAATTGTATACATTAAAATGGTAAATTGTGTACTATGTGAATTATATCTCAATAAAGCTTTTATTAAAAAAAATATTAGCCAGACACTCCTGCATTAATGCTGACAGAAGGCGCGAGCACAAGGACTCAAAAACTTGCTGAGCGATCGGGGGACATTATTTGGGGTTGCTATGCTGTGGTTCCCACGACAAGATCGCCGAGAAGTGACCCTGTAGATAAGGTTTCCGTTCATCCTTTAGGACTCAGCTTCCATGTGACTCCTGAGAGAGGCCCCCACAACCCTCCCTTTGTCCCTTGTCATCTGTCTCAGTCCCTTCTTTCTTTCCTTTAGAGCTGTGCCCGCACTTGGAATTATTTTCTGTCTGTGGACCTGATTCTGTCTGACTCTCTTGCTGGGCTAAGTTCCGTGAGGTCAGGGACTTGTCTCTATCTTGCTTGCCGCATAGTAGGTGCTCAGTAAATTCCTGCTGTGTGAATGAGCCACATATACTGATAACAGCTGGGGGCGCCCAGGCTGGGGTCCGTGCTCGTGCTCGCTGCAGGGGACAGAGCCAGCAGGGCGGGTCAGGGTGTCTCCCGGGCCCAGTGGCATTCTTTTTCCAGAATGTCCCTGGAAAGGAAGCCCAAAGCCTGGTCTGGCTGGGAAGAGGCGATTGGGGAGGAGAGCGGAGCGGGAGCTGGGGCCGGGAGCGGGCCTGGGGAGGAAGTCTGCAGCCCCAGGCTGTCGAGGGCGCGGTGTCTGTGTTTGCACCTTTGGAATGTGGCTGATTCACTCTGGGGGGAGCCAGGCAGCCACCGCTACTGCCTCGGATCCGACATCTGGAGGCTAAATTCCAGGAGGAGAGACGGAGTCTTGGAAGCAGATGTCAACTTTGAAGGTCAAACTGAGCGATGAGCCAGGGAGGAGGAGGCTGAGAGGGTCCCACACTCCCCACCCCCCCTTCCCAGTATTCTGGGAGAGAGGTGAGGCCCCATCCCCAGCCTTATCCCAGCTCCTAAGCTACCAGGGCCCCTAAGGGGACAGCGTGGGGCAGGGAAACAGTGTGAGCTCTGCAGTCAGACCTTCCTTCAGAGAGCTCATATAACTGCAAAGGCCGAGGGCCTAGCTGGTCCAGTGCTCAGCAATGGCCCTGCGACACTGGCTTGCATCTCCTGGCCCAGTGTCCTCTGTGTGGGTTTACTCTCGGGCCTTCGCTCCCCAAGGCCTGCGAACTCCTAGCTTGCCTCTCCCTGGGGCGCCAGCGAGACCCTAGGCTTGCCTCTTGTTGGCCCAGTTGGGGCCCATCTCATCCTGGACACTGATGAGACAGGTCTGGGTCAGGAGCTCGCTGCAGTGCAGGGCCGATGCCCCAAGAGCCACACGGAGAAAGTGGGAGTGGGAGGGGTCCCCCAAAAGACCCAGTGCCAGGGGGTGGGCAGAAACAGTGCTCTGCTGAGCTGCTTCCACAGAACTGCCTCCTGGGGCTTGTGCCAGGCACTGTGCTTGGCGTTATGGCTCTTACCTACTGGGGTGTCCCACTGGCTAAATTCCTTAAGCTCTCAGAAGCTCATTTTCTTCATCTATGAAATCTCATAGGATTCTTTTTGGGATTGACTGAGACAATGCTTGCAAATCCCTTGGCACCTGCCTGGCCTGGAGAAGGTTCAATGCTAACTAGCCTAGGCCCCTTTCTCTTCCCTGTATCTAGGTGCTGTGTGATCTGCCCTGTGGGCTGAAAGGATGATGCGTGTGTGTGTGTGTGTGTGTGTGTGTGTATGTGTGTACGCGTGCGTGTGTGCACGCTCCTTTCTCTCCTCCAAGGAGCTTCTCCCAGGAGAGAGTTAGGGACTACTTGGGACAGAGGATGGAGGCAGGAGGGACAGGAAAGGGGTAGAGGGAGCAGCGGGTGGGCCTCACCTGTGAGCCTGCAGGCTCAGGCCTGCCTCTGGGAGTTGCCTCCGTGTGCCGTCAGCTCCGCCTGGGGCTGGAGGAGGGGCCCAAGCTCTACTCCTGGGAGTGGCTGCCTCTTTCCCTCCCGTGCCACAGCATAAACCTGGTCATTTGACATGGGTGTGTGTGGGGGGGGTGGGTGGTTAGGTGGTGAAGGGCCTGACCCAGGCTCGTCCATCTCCTATATTCTCTCTCTTGGAACCCTGGAACCTGGGGGGTGGCTCAGAAGAGGAAACTCGGTGCCCAGAGTGGTCCAAACCTCCTGGACACCTCCTGGGAACCTAGAGCTTCTGGGAGGGTGGAGGGCCAGCCTCCTGTAAGCTTTCTGCAACCATTTGTGAACTGAAGTAAAGCTCCTCCCACAATCTGCTCGGGGCACAGGGAGTGCTCCAAGGAGTGTCCCCCGCCTTCCCCCAGGGCTCAGCGCCCTCCACTCCTGCCAGCCTGCCTGCCAGCATCCCTCTGGGATGCTACACATCTGTGGGTGCCTGCTCATCCCCACCAAACCACCCACGTCCTCTGACTCATAGCCCAAATGCCATCTCCTTGGATTCCTGACAAGACTCCCGCACTCACGGTTATTCTCCTCTGGACGTGGTGGTGTCGGTACCTCTGTGCGGAGCTTATCTCCACATCAGCCAGCGTGGCGACTGGGGGCTCCTGCATCGGTCACTCGTTCACGTCCTGCATGCCCTGATCATGACTCTACAACAGTTGTCCCGGGCTGGGACCAGGCTGCCCGGCTCTCTTCTGGGTGTCAAACATTTTTTGATGTGTTCATCTGGTCTCTTCCATTAAATGACAGACTCTCTGAAGTTGAAGGACATAGTAACAGTAACGAGAGCTACGTTTTCTGAGCTCTTACTAAGTGCTTTTTTTTTTTTTTTTAAACATCTTTATTGGGGTATAATTGCTTTACAATTGTGTGTTAGTTTCTGCTTTATAACAAAGTGAATCAGCTATACATATACATATGTTCCCATATGTCTTCCCTCTTGCGTCTCCCTCCCTCCCACTCTCCCCATCCCACCCCTCCAGGTTGTCACAAAGCACCGAGCTAATATCCCTGTGCCTTGCGGCTGCTTCCCCCTAGCTATCCACCCTACTACGTTTGTTAGTGTGTATATGTCCATGACTCTTACTAAGTGCTTTTTAAAAATTGAGGTAGAATTCACGTCCCGTAAAATTCACCCCTTTAAAATAATACAATTCAGTGGGTTTTAGTATATTCAGAGTTGTGCATCCATCTCCACCATCTAATTCCAGAACATTTTCATCATCCCCCAAAAGGAACCCCAGGATATTCATCAATTGTAAGAAATGTACCGTTTACATGGGGGATTTGATAGTGGGGCCAGGGGGTGTATGGAAAATCTCTGAACCTTTGCTCAGTATTGCTTAAAAACTTAAAACTACTGAACTTAGGGAATTCCCTGGCGGTCCAGTGGTTAAGACTCCATGCTTCCACTGCAGGCGGTGTGGGATCGATCCCTGGTCAAGGAACTAAGAGGTGTGGCCAAAAGACAAAAAAAAACTACTGAACTTAAAACTGCTTTAAAAAATAAAATCGATTTTGGGAATTCCCTGGCGATCCAGTGGTTGGGACTCCGCGCTTTCATTGCCAAGGGCCTGGGTTCAAGTCCTGGTCGGGGAACTAAGCTCTCAAAAGCCGTGCCGTGCGGCCAAAAAAAGAAAAAAAAAATTGATTTAGAAACAAAACAAAACAAAAAAGAGCCCTGAACGCATTAGTAACCACTCCCCATTCCTCCCCTCCCCACCACAGTCACTGGCAATCACCTGTCTGCTTTCTGACCCTACAGATTTGCCTGTTCCGAACATTTCATATATTGGGTTGGCTAAAAAGTTCATTTGGTTTTAAGTAGAAATAAAAGACATTTTTCATTTCCACTAAGAACTTTATTGAACAGCATATTCATTAACCAAACGAACTTTTTGGCCACCCCAATAAATAGAGTCCCACAATATGTGGTCCTTTGTGTCTGGCTTCTTTCATCGAGCATCGTGTTTTCAAGGTTCATCCATGTTGTAGCCTGTGTCAGTGCTTCATTCCTTTTTATAGGTGAATAATATTCCACTGTATGGATGGATCAGCATTTGTTTATCCATCCATCCATCAAAGGACATTTGGGTTGTTTCTACTTCTTGTGAATAATGCTGCTATGAACATGCATGTACAAGTTTTTGTGAAGGTGAAGTTTTTCAATCTAAGTGCATTTTGACAAATGACCCATTTAATCCTCACAGCAGCCCTCTCTGTTGGTGCTGGCATGATCCCCCTTCTGCAGGTGAGGAAAGCAAGGCTCAGAGAAGTGAGTCAAGGTCACACAAGGTCACAGCTGGAAGCTGTGGAGCTGGGACCTTCCTGCCTCCTGGCCAACAGGCCCCAGTGGGGCCTACTACGGTGCTTCTGTACATTTTTAGCAGAGCCTTGCCCACCGCTCTTAGTTTCGGCACACGGGATCTTCAATCTTCCTTGCGGCATGTGGGAACTTTAGTTGCAGCATGAGGGCTCAGTTGTGGCATGCGGGCTCTTGGTTGCGGCATGTGGGATCCAGTTCCCCGACCAGGGATCGAACCTGGAGTGCGAAGCCCCAGCCACTGGACCACCAGGGAAGTCCCTCCCACAGTAAATGTTGCTAACTCTTCAAACAAGGGCCATGCAAACCTCAAGCCCCAGAAGTGTTCTATGATCTGTCAAGGTGAGTGGTCACCCGCTCAGTGATCCTGTGGCTCCAAGGGCTGCATCTTAAGGGGTTACAGGAGATCTCTACAACCATAGAATCATCATCTACAGATCCAGGCAGGACCAGGCCTTTCCCCTGCTTCCTCTGGATGCCGTTCTTACCACCTCACGGGGTACCAAGCCCCAAACATTACTGCCCCTTTTGTTCATCTGCAGCCTCTTTCCTGAGGTTCCTGGGCTGCCTTTCATCTCTTGCCTTCTTGGATTTGGCGCACAGCCCTGGGTCACCTGCCGGTAGACTTTGTTCCTTTTGCCTTCCTGGGAGCATGGCATGGTGGGTAATTGCTGTCAGACAAGCCCAGGTTCACTCTGGCTGTGTGGCTTTGGGCAAATTTCTGAACTTCTCTGAGCTTCTGTTTGCTCATCTGTGTTGGGGGGGGCGGGTCACACACACACACCCGCCAAAACTCTGATACGGCGTGTGTGGGACTGACTAACGGCAGGGAGATGAGGGCCTCCCGTGGTGCCCAGCACCTCGCACACACTTGGGAAGTTGAGGTCGGTCCTCACGGCAGAGGCAGGCTGGCAGCGGGCCCAGGGAGGGGGCGGGGAGATTTGTGTGTCTCCCTGCCTTTGGAGCAGTGGGAGGCTCCCATGACTCAGTTCTGCCCAGAGGAGGGGGAAGTCAAGGCCAGACCTCTGAGGACCGGCCCCGAGGGACCTCCCATCCTCCTCCCCACTCTGCCCTCTGCCTGTTTCCCCACCCAGTGCTTCCGGCAGTGCTGGGCAGGGCCCCACACATACATTCTCTGCTGGTCGCCTGGGCACACCCTCTGTCCCTTCCCCAGATCTGCAGCCTCAACTTGCTGCTCCATGGCCCAAGGGCTCAGACGCTGGCCATGATCATGGACCACCTTGAGTGGGTGCCACAGCCCCATGGCCTGAGGCAGGAGGGGCAGTGATGTGGAGGGGACGTGGGCCGAGGATGGGAGGGCCTCCTCTGGCCTCTGGAACCGAGCTGCAGGCTCCTGCCAGGGAAACCTCTCCTTGCTGCTGCCGCGGTGGCTCAGCTTTTCCCAGCCCTGCCTCTCTCCTCCTGCTTCTCACATTTCAGCTTCTGAGTTACTGGCATCACAGCCTGCTGCCACTGCTGCTGTGGTCACTACACCAGACAGATGTTAACCCCCAGTGTGCTGGCGGGAGCAGCACAGCCACAAATGGGTGCAAGGTCCAGAGGTGTTGAAGGAGGAGAAAGCCGTCTTGAAACTGTCCGTTGCACCAGTCAGGTTGCCCTCTGGAGAGCTTCTCTCACCTCCTTCCTCCCTGTCCGCCCAAACTTGAATCCAAAGCCTTCCCTGACCCCTAGGAGTTGCTCCTTCCCTTGGCTGTCTGGGCACTGACAGTCAACCACAGAACATGGGTTCCATATCACCGTGAACTTGACATTGTCATTTCAGCAGACAGGGTTTTCTCCCTCCACATCCCTCAGCTCCCCTCTTGCACCTGGCCATACCTGGGCAGGGCCTGGCCACTGGAACCAGGGGCGCTCTCAGCCTGGAGGCTATTCTAGGGGCAGCAGTACAGGCTGTTGAAGGAGCCAGGTGCTGACACAGACTGGTCAGGTGACCTTGATAAGTCCCCAGGGTATAACAGGATTTAGGGGCCTGTAGTGAGAATAAAATGGGGAATGCAGGTAAGGCCGCCAGAGCAGCATCTGGCACACAGTGGCCCAGACCTCTCGCGCCCACATACACACATGCCTCCTGACACGCTAGGGTTCTGAGCTCCCCTCCTCAGGGAGAGGTACTCCCATTTCCTGGCAGCCTCCCCCCTCACAGCCCACCCAGGTCTGCTTTCTCATCAGAGAAGGCCTGTGTCCCTCCCCTGGCCTGGCTGGTCCCAGCCCACCCTTTTCCATCCTCAAATGGGACTGGACGTCCCGCCTTGTCTCCCCGCCCCTGTCCACTCCTCCAGTGGGAGGAGAGCCTGCTGCCCAGAGGCACACTGGACAACCTCTCAAGCTCGGCAGCTCCCCAGCTGTCCTCATCCCGATTCCTCTTCTTCCTGCCTTTCTCCTGAACCCCAAATGCTCCCTCCCGGTTTCTTGTGGCGCCTCTGCTGACCTTTCGTCCTATCCAGCCACACCCCTTCGGTGCCTTGGCTGACTTACTCTCTTTTTATGTTGACCAGAGGCTCTGTCCTCCCCTTCCCCTGCACCCCTGCTTAAAGGGCCCAGGCTGGGCGTCATTAGGTCCCCCTTTACTGCTATGCTGTGCCCCAGGCTACTGGGCTGCCTGGTGGGATTGTTATAACCGCCTTGTCAGCTTACAATCAACTGAGGAAGTGGTCACTCAGCCATTTCTGTCTAAAACTAAAAGTCCAGCCAGGGTGGCCATTCGCTGAGTTGTTTTGGTTTTTGGTTTTTTTGCTTTTAGTTTTTTTGCCACACCCAGTGGCTTGCGGAATCTTAGTTCTCCAACCAGGGATTGAACCCAGCCACGGCAGTGGGAGTGCCGAGTCCTAACCACTGGACTGCTGGGGAATTCCCTCACTGAGTTTTTATACAACTCAGTGGGATGCACCCAATCGAAGCAGATGGCCTGGTTCCTCCTTGTCCATGTGTTGAAAATCAGAGGGGCATTTCCCTGGGGGGACCCAAGACAGGGCGAGCTGGTGGAGGAAGAGGAGAGGAGAAGGCAGGAGCTCCCCCGCCATGGGCTGCAGTGTCAGGTCTGGAAACATGGGGGCAGGACTAAAGGGGGAAATGGGGGACACGCCACAGGTGGACTCCAGTCCCCTTTCCAAGAGCTCCCTTATGAGCAAAGTGAACCAGATCGGGCTGTTAGAAGGAAGCGGGCATCCAGAGGTCAGGGCCTTTGGGCACCTTGACAAGCCTGGTGCCCCAGAATCTGCAGGGCCTTGGGGGTGTGGGGAGCTGGGCTGTCAGTCCTTCCACCCCAGTACCTGCCTTGGGTTCCCCCAATGTGCTCAGGCTCAGCTTGCACAAAAGCATCGTGTGTGCCAGGCTCCCCCTAGTGGTTGGGGGACCCCAGCCTTGTCGGCCCAGGGGTCTCCCTGTGACTAGGGTAAGAAAGGGGACCAGGGCATTGGGGGATATTGGGGTTTGCTCCAATCCACAGCAGAAGCATCTGACCCCCATTCTGCCTTCCTGGGAGCATTCAGGATCCTCTCCCAGGCGGGGGCTTTTTGCTTCCATGGGGCCTCATCCCTGCTCCAATGACTGGTATCCACAACCCCCCACCACCCTGCCCCCCCCCAAGCAGGCTGGGGTTCCCCACATGCACCAGATTATGCTGGAGCCTTAGAGGTCAACGGGGGCCCTAAAGGCCATCTGGTCCTTCTATCCACCACTCCTGGCATATTTGTGTAGAGGATAAAGCCTCAAATTAGGGTTGGGGCCTTAGATTCTTCTTCAGGCTCCATCTCCAATTCTCTGTACATCCTGAGGGACGTTCCTTAACTTTCTGTGCTTCTCCTTCATGGTCCCCCCTCAGTAGTAGCAGAATTCTCCAATGACCCCCAATGACCTTTGCCCTCGTATACTCCTCCCCCTTGAGTGTGGGCGGAACCTGTGACTATGGCATCACTCCCATGATTAGGGTATGTTATATGGCACAGTTGCCCTTGAGGTAGATTATCCAGGTGGGCCTGACCTAAGCACACAAGACCTTTAAAAGCAGAGTTTTCTCCAGCTGCTTGTGGTAGAGGAAATTAGAGAGATTCAAAGCGAGAGAGGGAATCAACATGTGGGACTCTCTCTTCCTCAGATGGTGGGGCCACAGGACAAGGTCCTGAGGATGGTCTTCAGGAGCTGACAGTCCACAAGACAACGGGACGTCAGTCCTACAGCTGCAAGGAACTGAATCCTGCCAACAAACAGTGACTTTGGAAGGGCATCCTAGCCCCTGATGCGATTGCGGCCCCGCTGACACCTCGATTTCACCCGGCAGGACTCTGAGCCGAGAGCCCAGCCATGCCACGCCTGGCGATGATAAACTGTGCCGTTTCAAAACAATAAATGTATGGAAATTTGTTACACAGAAGCAGGAAATGAATACATCATCTATCCAAGGAGAAGAACAGTATTCTTGACACACATGTAGGATAAAAGTTTAAAACTGAGAAAAATGCATCCCCCCTTCCAACGGGTGCTATGTAGAGTGGAAACCTGCCTCGGCCTCTGTGCTGACAGTCTTCCTGGCTGCAGTTTAAATCCACATTCTCAGGGTTCCCATCTCTCACCTGAACCTCCAACCAGCCTCAGAGGAAGGCAGGTGTGTTCTGAGAAGGGCAGTGCTGATCGCACCATCAGGGCAGCCAGATCCCATTTTGGCTGAAGAAAGAAGCTCTGGAACCCTCTGCTGTAGGGGATCCCTGTGATTTCTGGGGCTCCCGGGACTTCTGGACATCTTTAGGGTCAATAAAGCTGTTTTTAACCTAACAGCTTTATTTGGGCTTCCCTGGTGGCACAGTGGTTAAGAATCTGCCTGCCAATGCAGGGGACACGGGTCCCAGCCCTGGTCCGGAAAGATACCACATGCCATGGAGCAACTAAGCCCAGGCACCACAACTACTGAGCCTGCGCTCTAGAGCCCACGAGCCACAACTACTGAAGCCCTGCAAGCCTAGAGCCAGTGCTCCACAACAAGAGAAGCCAACACAATGAGAAGCCCCCACACCGCAATGAAGAGTAGCCCCTGCTCGCTGCAACTAGAGAAAGCCAGCGCGCAGCAACGAAGACCCAGTGCAGCCAAAAACAAAAACAAAAAACAAACAAAAACCCCCAACATAACAGCTTTATTAGATATAATTCACATACCATATAATTCACCCATCTAAAGTGTAAAATTAAGTGGGTTTTTTTTTGTACAATTTTGTAACCGTCACCACAATCAATTTGAGAACATTTTTATCACCCCCCAAAAGAAACCCCATACCCACTAGCACCCACTCCCCGTTTCCCTCTGACTACTCCTCATTCCTTGGCAACCACTAATCTACTTTCTACCTCTGTGGATTTGCCTATTCTGGACATTTTATAGAAATGGAATCATACAATATGTAGCCTTTTGTGTTTGGCTTCTTTCACTGAGCATCGTGTTGTCAAGGTTCATCCACGTTGTGCCACGTATTAGTTCTTCATCTGTTTTTATCCTAAGTAATACTCCATTGGATGGATAGACCATGGTTTTTTGATAGACCAGTCATCAATAAAGCCTACTGCTGACTCTCATTCACTCCTCCCACCTGGAATTTGGGGGTGGGGTTGGGGTTGGGGGAAGGGGAGCAATGGGGAATTTTGGGGAGGGGGGCTGATTGGGCTTGGGTTTGACAACATAGAGGAAGGAAAGCTGGGTTTTCAGGTGTCCCAGGCCACACTGCTGTCCCCGGCTCTTTCCCCCAGGCCGAGCCAGCCCTTTCTCCACACCCGCTTTCCAAAGCAGTGTCTGATCAGGGTCTCCAGCCCCAGAGTCCTGCTGCAGGTGGGCCAGCTCCCTGCCAACTCAGTACATGATAATCTGCATTTCTAACACCGATCATCTACGGGCAGTTATTTGATGACAGTCTTCACAGAGACTCCCCTTTTAAAGGGCAAACTGTCTGCAGGCTGATTTTCACACCATCAGATCCTACCTGGGAGTGTCTTTACTGTAAAGGAGAGGAGCCCCACATTCAACAGAAAAGAACCTTACAACACGCCTGCTTCCTTTCACTGTGACAAGTTTTTGTTTTTTTTGCCTTTTTAGAAAAAGTTTTTGGCTGCACCACACAGCATATACAATCTTAGTTCCCTGACCAGGGATCAAACCCATGCCCCCTGCACTGGAAGGTGGATTCTTAACCACTGGGCTGCCAGGGAAGTCCCATCACTGTGACAAGTTTGAGCAGGGAGGGGGGAAAGCTTGGCTTCTCCTGTGTCCCTCCCCTGCACATCACCAAACCCTGTCATTCTCTCTGGGCCCACTCAGATGTCTCTGGCCACTGCCGCCCGTGGCAACTCAGTACCAGTGATAATAGGAAATAACACTTATTAATGCTACGACATGCCAGGCGTGTCGGCGACTTCTCGTGACAGCCTGCAAGCTATGTGCTATACGACGTCTGTTTTACAGACCGGGAAGCTGAGTCAGGTCAAGGAACTCGCCCGCAGTCACCCTGTTAACACCTGGAGCTGGGGTTCGGGCAGAACCTAGATTCTGAATCACACTGCATGGCCTCAAGTCCTTTCTGGAAGTCTATTGTCCGAAGAGCAGGGAGTGTTTGTAGACAGAGACAGAGGTCTGAGGACTGTGGCCCTGGGATATCTCGGATGCCAAGTAGAAAAGAACTTCAAGAAGTTCAGGTAGGAAACTCCGTGGTGGTCCAGTGGTTAGGATTCCGAGCTTCCACTGCTAGGGGCCTGGGTTTAATCCCTGCTTGGGGAACTAAAAAAAAAAAAAGATCAGATACAGTGAAGACAGAAAACAGGGCTCCTTGGAGTCACCACTGAGAGCAATTTTCATGGAGTCCTGGCTCCGGATGGAGTGAGCAGGATGGAGAGTGAGCATTAGTACCCACTTCTGGGACAGGGAATTTTGCAGTCAAGGAGAGCAGCATAAGAGTGGTAGCTGGAAGGGGATGTATGATTGTGCTTTCTTTTTTTTTTTGGCCGTGCCGAGGGCCTTGCGGGATCTTAGTTCCCAGACCAGGATCGAACCTGCGCCCTCGTCAGTGAAAGCGTGTCGATTCAAACACTGGACCGCCAGGGAATTCCCTTTTGTTATTGTTTTTAAATGGGAATAAAGACAGCTTGTTCTCGGTGTGGGAACGACCCAGTAGAGGGCACGAGGTAAGGATGCAGGGGCTGGGTGGGTGGGGGGGCAGCCACTGGAGAGACATCTTTGAAGAATTCACATGGAAGGTTTCTCCGTGCACAGACAGAGTGCGGACACGCATCCAGACACAGGTTAGGAGGCAGATTTCCGGTACAAAGAGGGAGGCAGAGGCGGCGACGGGAGCCTTTGGGAGAGAGGGAGGATGGACCAGGGCAACATGAAGGGATGGCCAGCTGCACAAATGAGGATCTTGTTCAGGCATTTAAAAGTGAGATGGTGGGACTTCCTTTTCCCAGCGTTGTTCAGCTCCAGGGGGCAGGGCTGGGGCAAGGCAGGTGGGGGTTAGACTCACAAGGGAGCATGCATGCAAGATGATTATGTTGGTGGGCTGTGAAATCTAAGCTGGCAAAGGAGCAAAGTGAGAAGATAAGGGGCTTGCACCACACCCCGGATCAGTGGGGTCAGGCAAACTGCAGCCCACGGCTCAAATCCAGCCCACTGACTATTTTTTTTATACTTAAAAGAAAAGGAAAATTTATTTGGCCGCACTGGGTCTTAGTTGCGGCACGCGGGATCTTTTTAGTTGTGGCATGTGAGATCTTTTAGTTGCGGCATGGGAGCTCTTAGTTGTGGCATGTGGGATCTAATTCCCTGACCAGGGATCAAACCTGGGCCCCCTGCATTGGGAGTGCAGTCTTAGCCACTGGACCACCAGGAAAGTCCCCCACTGACCATTTTTTAAAAACTTTTTTTTTATTGTGGTCAAAAACATATAAAATTTGCCATTTTAAAGTGCACAATTCCGTTGCATTAATTACATTCACAGTGTTGTGCAACCATCACCACTATTTCCAAAAGTTTCCATCACCCGAAACAGAAACTCCATACCCATTAAGCAATAAATCTCCATCTCCCCTCCCCCCAGCCCTTGGTAACCTCTAATCTACTTTCTGTCTCAATGAATTTGCCTATTAGATATTTCATGTAAGTGGAATCATACAACATGTGACTTTTTGTATCTGGCTTTTTTCACTTAGCATTGTGTTTTCAAGGTTCAGCCATGCTATAGTATATATCACAACTTCATTCCTTTTTTAAAAAAATACTTATTATTATTTATTTATTTGGTTGTGCCGGGTCTTAGTTGTGGCAGGCTCCTTAGTTGCGGCAGGGAAATCTTAGTTGCGGCATGCATGTGGGATCTAGTTCCCTGACCAGGGAAGGAACCCGGGACCCCTGCATTGGGAGCACGGAATCTTAACCACTGCACCACCGAGGAAGTCCCAGAACTTCATTCCTTTTTTAAAAAAATACTTATTATTATTTATTTATTTGGTTGTGCCGGGTCTTAGTTGTGGCAGGGTCCTTAGTTGCGGCAGGGGAATCTTAGTTGCGGCATGCATGTGGGATCTAGTTCCCTGACCAGGGAAGGAACCCGGGACCCCTGCATTGGGAGCACGGAATCTTAACCACTGCACCACCAAGGAAGTCCCAGAACTTCATTCCTTTTTAAGGCTGAATAATATTCCCTTGTTTGAATAGACCACATTTTGTTTATCCATTTATCTATTGATGGACCCTGGGTTGTTTTCACCCTTGGCTATTGTGAATCATGCTGATGTGAATACTGGTATATGATCATCTGTTTGAGTCCTTGTTTTCATTCTTTTGGATGTGTACCTAGGAGTGGAATAGATGGAGCATATTGCAACCTCTGCCAGGTTTTGTATGGCTCATGAACTGAGAATGGTATGGTAGACAGAAAAATGACCTCCCCAAGATGTTCATGTCCTAATCTCTGGAACCTGTGAATAAGTTACCTTACATGGCAAAAGGGGCTTTGAATATATAATTAAGTTAAGGATCTTGAGATGGGGAAATTATTCTGGATTATCTGCTTGGGCCCAAGGTCATCATATAAGGGTGTGGGGGTGGTCAGAGTCAGAGAAGGAGATGTGATGACCGAAGAAGTTGGAGTGATGCACTCTGAAGATGAAGGAAGGGGCCAGGAGCCAAGAAATGTGGGCAGGCGCTAGAAGCTGGAAAAGGTGAGGAAAGGGATTCTCCCCTAGAGCCTTCAGAAGGAGTGCAGCCCTGCTGACACCTTGATTTCAGACAAATACAACCCATTTGGACTTCTGACCTCCAGAGAATAATTTTTTTTTTAATTGGCTGCACTGCGCAGCTTTTGGTATCTTAGTTCCCTGACCAGGGATTGAACCCTGGCCCATGGCAGTGAAAGCACCGAGTCCTAACCACTGGACAACCAGGTAATTCCCTTGTGTTGTTTTAAGTCACTAAGTTTGTGGTAATTTGTTACAGTAGCAATAGGAAACTAACACAAATATTTAAAAAAAATTTTATGGAAGTACAGTTGATTTACAATGAGTTAATTTTTGCTGTACAGCAAAGTGATTCAGTTATATATATTTCATATTCTTTTCCATTATGGTTTATCACAGGATATTGAATATAGTTCCCTGTGCTATACAGTAGGACCTTGTCATTTATCCATCCTATATATAATAGTTTGCATCTCCTAATCCCAAACTCTCAGTCCTTCCCTTCCCACCCCCGCTCCTTTGGCAACTACAAGTCTGTTCTCTATGTCTGTGTTTCTGTTTCTTAGATATGGTCACTTGTGTCATATTTTAGATTCCACATGCAAATAACTTTTACACGCCCTTTATAGAAAAAGTTTGCTGACACCTAACTTAGAGCAAGAAGGTGAGGGGTAAAGTCAGGTACCAAGGATAAAGGGGATTTTGCTGAACACCCTTTGAGGGCTCCAGAGGGCACAATGGACTGAATTAGGAGGTGGGAAGGGATCAGACTAAGGGGTGTACAGAGCCTCCTGGGAATGGAAAACGGCCTGGAGTCTGGGGACTTCTGGTGCTACTGCCGTGACGCGGGTTAGTGGTGGGAGAGTGTTGGAGTGGGGCGGTGGGAGCAGTGATATTTCAGGCCTTGGGGCAGGAGCAGCTGAGCCAGGGGTGTGTGGGTTTGTGCATCTGAGACAGCAGAGGGCTGTAGATGAGAAGACGCCTTTGGCAGAAATGGGGAGGCCAGTCTGAGTGACAGTGTGCTCGCAGGAACTGGGCTCAGGCTGGGTCAAGGCATTTCTGTAGAAGACAGAGCAAAGGGTGGACACACTTCTCCCAGCTCTCGTTCATTCATTCACCCAGGCACTGTGGACGCTGCTCATTGTACACAGTTATGTGGCCCTGTATCCTATGTTGTCCCCAGATGTCATCCTTCCTGTCCCCACAGTGAAGCCTCCCAGGGACTGTGATGTTACACGGTCCGGGACCTGTACTTACAGAAGCAGCCTGACAGCTTACTTTAAGGATTGGAAAATATTCACGCAAAACTGCCAGGCATCTACAAGGTGCTCCGAATATCTAATAACAATAACATTTCCTAATAATAACAGTAATCATTGTTATAAGTAGCAGTATTTCAATTAGGAGGCACGATTTGGTCGGAACCTTGAAGGCGGATGGGATTGGGAAAGGCGGTGGGCAGGAGGGAGGACATTCCAAGGCAAGCGCGGTCTTCCTGAGCCAGGGGCCAACCTCCAGGAGCCAGGGGAGGGGACGCGGGAAGGGCGGACGGAACTCGCCGCCAAGGCGTCCCTCCCTCACCCGCTCCAGGCCTTCACCCCTAGTAGAGAGCGCAACCTGGCGGGGGAGCAAGTCTCGCACTGGCTTCGCCCTGAATGGGAAGATGCAGCCTTCGCCTGCCCGGGCCAAGCTAGGGCGTGCCGCCTGCTGTCCAGCCTCCCAGACGAGGGGTAAAGCGAGGGGGCATAGGAGGCGACCCGGCAGCATCCACCAAACCTCCCAGCCGCGCTGGCAGCCCGCCTCCGGGGCCGCTGCCGTCCTGGCCCGCCTCCACCCTTCCCTCCCCGCCGGGGCCCCTGCTTCCTAAGGCAGCCCCGGGATCCGAGGCGCCCGGCGCGCCCCCCTTTGCCCTCCCCTCCCCGACTCCGGGATTCCCAGGCTCCGGAACCCAGGCTGGGCGGGCAGTGGCGGGCAGCTAGGCAGGGAGCGAGTGAGGGAGGGGGCTGGCCGGCCTCTGAAGTCGGCCCCAAGTTACATGTGGGAAGCGGTGGCTATGACGCAAGTTTCCAGGGGGCCCTGGGCTCGGAGGGAGCGCGCCAGAGCAGCTCCTCTCTGTGCAGTTGCAACCGAAGAAGAAAAAAGCCCGGAGCAGCACCTCAGGCCGCCTTCGCCTTCGCCGGGCCCAGCTGCGCACCCCCGCCCCCCGCCGGCCGCCAAGCGCGCAGACCCTGCACGGAGCAGCCCCCGCCGGACCCCGGGCGTGCTGA
>NW_020174705.1:3644224-3644558 GCF_003031525.2 Neophocaena asiaeorientalis asiaeorientalis | reverse complement strand
TTTTTTTTTTTTTTTTTTTTTTGCTACGCTTGCCAACCTGTCAGCTGATGGACCTCATCACCCATAGTGGCGCATGTAGCTCGGCCGCAGCTCGCTCCATTCACGCCGCGCCCTTCAAGCCCGCCCGCGGCCCCCGCACCCGGAGCTCGTGGGGAGGCGCGCAGACCCTGGCCACCACTCGCCCCCGGGGGCCAGCGCCCCTCTCGCCCGGGCCTCGCGCCGCCCTGGGGGGCGCTGCAAATAGTCCTTTGTTTACATGCAATTCCTTACTCCGCGGAAGGAGGCCGGGGGAGTGCTGAGTTTTCACCAGCTGTTTCCCGCCTTGAAACAGACA
>NW_020174705.1:3643855-3643977 GCF_003031525.2 Neophocaena asiaeorientalis asiaeorientalis | reverse complement strand
CATATTTCATGGTGCCCACTCAGAAGGTGCCCTCTTTGCAACATTTCAGGAAAACAGAGAAAGAAGTGATAGGAGGGCTCTGTAGGTGTGTACTCCTCCTCCCCCTCACCCCCTTCCCACGA
>NW_020174705.1:3643548-3643799 GCF_003031525.2 Neophocaena asiaeorientalis asiaeorientalis | reverse complement strand
GCAGGCGGGCGAGTCGCGACGTTTGTAAATTGCAAACAGACCCACGTGGTTCTGCAGCAGTCCCGGCCATGCTTGGTGCTGGTGGCTTTCCCCCCCCTCGATTCCTCCTCCCCCCTCCTGCGGCGGCTTCCTTCCTCTCCCTCCTTCATCGCTCTCTCTGGGCGCCCCCTGCAAGGGGGTCTGAGGGGCCCGGGGCGCGCGTGGGGCCGCGGTGCGGACGGCTACAATGCAGCTAAGCCGCGGCTCCAAGC
>NW_020174705.1:3638876-3643537 GCF_003031525.2 Neophocaena asiaeorientalis asiaeorientalis | reverse complement strand
TGGACCCGGGCACGTTGGCGGCCACTCGCTAGCTTGCCGCCCGCGCCCGGGCGCTGTTTACTAGCGAGGCCTGGACGTGACTCTGCAGCCCTCTTGGAGTAGGCGGACCTCAGCGCGCCGCCTCGCGGGAGCAGTAGTTCTCCGCGCCGCGTCGGTGCGGCATTGTGGGAGTTGTAGGCGCGCCTGGGCCACGCTTTACCCGCACAAAGCTCTGACCCCGCGGGCGGGGTGGGCGAGGCAGGCCGGGTGCGGGGCTTTTGGGGGAAGGGGCATCAGAGGTCGCCCCTAGCCTCACCAGGCCGCTGCCCGCCGCACGTGGGTCTCCGCTGCAAACTTTCTGGTCTCGTGCCCCTCCCCCCAGCCATAAACCGAAAGCGTCCGGTTGCCCAGCAGGCTGGGTGGGTGGGTGGATGGGTGGTCCGAGATGTGTAGCCTTCCCCGGGAGGCACTTTCTTAGTTTGGCCCAGGTTGCTCCAGATATACCCTTTACCGAAGAGTTATGGGTTAGCGGAATCGCCCTGGACAGTTGTTAAAATGCACACGCCCGCAATTCCGATCGCTAGGAGACGGGCCTGGGCATCTGCATATTGAACACAACCTGCGGGACGGCGATACTGCGTGGGTTGTTCTCTGCGGGTCCAAGTTTGGGACCTGTGGCCCTTTTCCTGCCTTGCTACTTTAGGAGCGAAATGGCTCCCCAGGGCTGGGGCCACGTGCTCTGCGGTCCTGGGCAGGCAAGGCGGGGATTGAGGGAGGAGGAGCCGCAGGCGGTGTGGCCCAGGCTGGTCGACACCAGGGGCTGCAGAAACCAGGTTGGGGGAAGGTTGCTGCACACGTATACACCCCCAACACCCCCCGCCCCTCGCACAGACCAGGGCTCCCACCTTAATTACTCTTAAGTTCAAGGTGGTGGGCAATCAGCAGCACCACCCTGAGTGTTGGCCCTTCTCTAAAGACCACCTAGAGGGTTTAGCTGTAATAAGTGGAAAGAAAAAAAAAAATTCTGGAGCACATAATGCATTGTAGGGATTCGTTTTGCGAGATTTTTCTCACTGAATTGTCACAATCTTCCTCTGAGTAAAGTGGCTTTATGATTTCTGTGTGGGTGGAGGATAGGTTTGGGAAGGAACAGGTAGGGCAAGTGGTGGGGCTGGGACTTGAACTCTGATCCCAGAGCCCTGCTCTTACCCTGAGCTGCTGATTGCTCAGAGGGTGCCTGGGCAGTGAGGAGGTGGGTTGAGCTGCCCCAGATGCTGGAGTGGACATTCTGGGCCTGATCCCAGGCAGGCTTGGTACCATAGGACCCTCTGGTTGCCAGGCCTGGGCCTTGGCTGTGTCCTCTCTCGGCCCCCTAGGACTCCAGCTTGACCTGTTCCTCTTCCAAGCCCCCCTTCAGAGGAGTCCAGCAGTCCCTTAGGGACCAAGTGCCCCAGAGTTGGGCACGGGGACTACTCAGCTTGTCCAGCTGTGAGACAGTTGTCAGCCCATGCACTGGGTGTGGATTTGGGGCCTCTGGGTTTTTTCATTTTCAGGAGGAGCTGCCTGGTGAGGTAGGATTGAGTGTGGGTTGGGTGGGGCCTTCTGGCCGGATATACTCGCTTCTCAGGCTGGTGGACTTTGCTTCATCCCTCAGTGACTAGCAGGGCTCCCTGCTTCTCTCCTCAGTCTCCCCGAGGGGACAGTACCATACAGCGGGGGGCCGTACCCGACAGCGGCACGCACATAAGCTGTGTGGTTTTGGACATGTTGCCTAACTGCTCTCAGCCTCCATAAAATGGAGCACCTGTGAAGTTTGGCCATGTGTGTGGAAAGTGCCTGGTAGCTATTAAGTGGCACTCAGATTCTTAGAAGCAGGAGCATGGTGGTGTTAAAGAGTTTACCTACTGCCTGCCTTAGGGGGGAAAGAGACCATCTCCCCTCAGAAGGAGTTAGAGAACAATTAGGGACTTTGGAGTGTGTTGGGTCCCTGGTCTGGTATTTACGAGGCACCTACTTCGTGCTGGGATTGAGGACACCACAATGAACGAGAACTTGCTCCCGTTCTAAGAGATGGAAGTCTCATGGTGCTACAGGACAAGTCAGTTTCCTTAGAGCCATGGGTTCTCCTGGGATCCTGGGTACAAACTCTGAAAAAACAAGGCATCCTGTTATCCTCAGTCTGTCTCCCTTATTTTTTTTCCTCCATCTCTTTTAAACTTCACCACGACCCTATGAAGTGAGGCAGTATTCCCCTGTTTTATAGATGGGGAAACTGAGGCTTTGAGAGACTAAGTGGCTAAGCTTGGGGTTCCACAGCTAGTAAGTGGCAGGGCTGGAGTTTCCACTTGAACCCAGTGCAGGGCTCCCTCTGAGGGGCTGGAGAAGCTGTGGGGAGGGGGTGTTTCTGATGGGAACAACCTGGACGTGGTTTGTTCTGGGACTGAGGGCAGGGTGTATGGATAGAAGCAGTGGGGATGGGCAAGGGCCCCGGGCTGCTTCAGTACCTGCTGCAGAGAGAAGGATGGGGGCCTTGGGCATCCTTAATGAGAGGGTCGTCTTCCTCCTGTCCTCCTTTTGGGGTATGGGAGAAACCCTGCGTGGGCTTTCCCATCTCTGACTGTGTAGACATTGAGTGGTGGGTGTGTGAGTGACTTCAGGGCAGTGTGAAATGAGAGTTCTCAGTGGCTAATTTGAGGCTGGAGCTGGGCAGGGGTGTGTGGGGATTAGGGGATACCAGTTTGCCCTTGGGCTAGGCAGGAGGAACAGGTACAGATCCGGATCTAGAATTGAAGAGCTGGCTTCCTGCCCTTGAGCCTCTGGTTGGGATGTGGGCATTATTCCGGGGGATGTCTTGGGGGCACCCAGGTAGAGGGGGTGGCAGCTCTGATCTTGGCACTGGAGGCTGGTATGCAAACAGTTCCTTGGCCGTTGGCTGCCCAGCCCCAGGAGACTGGCTGGCTGAGGCTCTCAGGGAGGGAGACAAGTAAGAGAGAGCATCTGTGGACAAGGCCTCACTGCTCACCTGGGTGGGTCTGAAGTTGATGTGAAGGAGGTGGAGAACCTTACAATTACTGTAAATCATGTTTACTTCTGCAAAACTCAGAAAGAAATGTAAGAAACTTTCAGGTGTTTGCAGAAAAATCCACTTTATCTAGTAGAGTAGCAGCAAGAAATGGTAATTAGCCATCCTGTATAGGAACCCCTGGATGGCCATGATTCCACTCATCAGAACCCCTGGTTAGTCTGCATTCTATTAAAGAAACTTCCAGGGCTATTTAGGTGAGTTGGCCTTGGTGGCAGCCTAAGTCCCTATGAGGAACTGTGGCTTTGGGGTGAAGTCTGTTTTCTGGGACTTAAGTCTGTACTAGGTTAACCAGCAGCTGGTTCCTGAACGAGGAGGCTGGGCTGATGGACTTGGTGGTAAAGGGGACAGGATAGAACATTCGGAAGAGCTAGGATGAGGAGGCCCTTTCTCCCTGCCTGGACGCCAGGCCCCTTCCTTCTGGGAACTTCTGGGCTGGGGCCTTCAGGCCTGGGGCCCTGTGGTCTCCTTTGGTGTCTCCCAAGCTCGTGGGCATCCTGGAGAGAAGGGAGGGGCTGAATGTTGGCTTCCCTGGGCTGAGGTTTCATGGGCAGATGAGCTGGCTGGTGGGGCTGCGGCAGTGGTGGGGGGCAGTGGGTGTTGAGTTCTGGCTTCAGCCTGGGGAGTTGGTGGGACTTGGGAGCTGGGAAGTGCAGGAGGTGCGTTGCAGCTGTACCCTGCTATGCTCGCTCTCATGGTGTGATCTTGGGCAAGTCACTTCACTTCTGGGCCTCGTCCTGTCCCACCATTTGTCAGGAGGGCCAGGGCGCTGCCTCTTGAGGCCACACCCAGGGCTCTGGTAAGCAGGGTTATGTGTGAGCCCTCAGTGGAGGGTGCCACCCCTGGGTGGCAGAGGAGAGCATTCGTTTTGGCTCCTGCAGGTGCCTATGGTGCCCTGGTGTGGCTGCCTGACCTTGGACATGTCACTTCCCCTCCCCAAACCCTAGATTCCTCATTGCAACGCAGCCACCCAACTGGGTGTCCATGGTAGTCAGACAGGGAAAAATATAAAAAGTTCTGTGAGTGACAGTAAGAGCTAACCTGATGGCTCAGTCCTTTCTACAGGGGTGACTGTCTCCTGTCTCTCGGGGTGTCCGGCTCTGAGGGATGGTGCAGAGCCCACTCTGCCCTGTGGGTAAGAGCAGGGCTCTGGGATCAGGGTTCAAGTCCCAGCCCCAGCGCTTACTGTAGCTGTTCCTTTCCCAAGCGTCAGTGTCCTCATGCCATAAGGCCGCTTAACTCAGAGGAAGATTGAGATGGTTCAGTGAGAAAATTCCAGCAAAGTGAGTCCTTAGCACATTACATTAAGAACTCAAGACTTCTTTATATTTTATTTTATTTTATTCTTTTGGCCATGTCCCTTGGCTTGTAGGATATTAGTTCCCCAACCAGGGATTGAACCCCAGCCCACCAAATGAAAGTGCCAAGTCCTAACCATGAGACCACCAGGTTAAAACAGTAACTCTATTGCTAGGGTCTCCAGGTGGGCCTTCTGGAAGGGCCAGCACTCAGGGTGACCCAGGGCTGGAGGTGGGTCTCCTTTTTGACCCCTTACCACTCTGGTCAGCTCTGGCCTGTGGGCAGCACCAGGAAGCACCCA
>NW_020174705.1:3599469-3638796 GCF_003031525.2 Neophocaena asiaeorientalis asiaeorientalis | reverse complement strand
ATTAGGCAAGCCACTGTGTATCAGGTCTCTGACCTGCATCCTCCCCTTTTCACCATCACCCCCACTGTAGGGGCAGGGAAACTGACAGAAGGGAGGTGCCCCTGGCCCAGAAGTGGGGGAGCCAGATGCCCAGCTGTATGACCCTAAAATTGTATCCCTCCCACTCTGAGCCCTAAGTCTCATTTGTAAATAGGGGTCGTCGGCCACCTTTCCAGTGCTGTGAGGGAACTGTATCTTGGGGAGGGTCCCAGGGAGATGCTGGGGGTGCTGGTGGAGGACAGGTCTTCAGACACCCAGCAGCGGCTGATGTGGAGCCTGCTCCCAGCCCACCCCCAGCTGACCACCCTCTCCGTGGGGAGAGGAGGCAGAGACCCAGGAGGGGGCAAGAGCGAGTTTAGGGTCCCTCAGGGAGCTGAGGGGGGACAGGTGGGGCAGGCCGGGGGGCCAGCAAGGCCTTGGTTGTATCTAGCTGTTACAGATGTGCTCCTCTCCTAGGTTTCCAAGCAAACTCCTTTTTGCCTAGGGATGGGCATGGGGGCCTGGGCACCTACCTCTTTGAGCCTAGGCTCCCGCACCAATGGAACAAGGCTGCCCAGAATCCTTTCCCCATTCTCCTAGACCCAGAGGTGTGAGCTCTCTTGGCCCAGGCCTGGACCAGGTCACCCCAGGAGGGCCCCTCAGGAAGAAGCCAGGGCTGTGGCTTTGGGTGGGGCTGGTGGCCTCTTCTGGGAGCCCAGCATCTGGAAGCCATCAGTTCAGGGGCGGGGGAGTTGCAGGAGAGGGCCTGGAAGGGGAGCATGCCTCCTCCAGGCCACACACAGGCCCACCTCTCGGGAGCAGTGGCGTTAGGCCCACAGGCCCTGCTGCCGTCTCTGCCTCCTGCCAATGCCTCTCGACAGGCAGCCTCGCCCCCTACCGCTTGCTGCCTTCTCTCTCACCCCACTGGCTGCTGCTCCTGCAAGATGCAATCACATAATATGCAATAACATCGCCTACTGCGTGCTGGGAGCCTCGATTCTCTGGGTGGGCTTGCCTTTTGGGATGGTTGGGCTTCAGGGAGAACTGTCCCCAGGGGAGGTTGGCCGGGTCCTCTTCCTGGAGTGAGTGGTACCTGTCTTGTCTTTGAAGCCTTAGCTCAGGGTCTGGGTCCAGGCTGGGGGCTTACGTAGTAGCTTGTGGCTGTGGGGGTGGGAAGGGAAGAGGGACATCTCCCTCAGTCCTCAAGCCTGCGACCTTGAAGGAGGGGGTCTAGGTGCATAGCAAGGAGCTCAGCGGTGTCCCAAGAGCAGGTGTCTCTGATTATCACCTGAGGCCACCTGCATCAGAATCACAGGGATTCTTAGCCATGTGGGTTTCTGGGCCCCACTCAGACCTGCTGGCCAGACACTGGGCTCGGGACCTAGGGTCTGCATGCTTATTTTGACACCCAGGCATCCCAGAGCACGCTACTCCATCAGCCCCCGATCTACTGGGGGTGTAAGCATCAGACAGAGCTGGTATCTTCTGTAGTGGGAGGGATGCCTGTTACACTTAGGCCCCTCTGGAGATGAATTGTAAAGACAGGGGCCACTGGGGGCAGGGCATGGAGGGCACCCAGCCTGAGCCTGTCCCTGTCCTCCCCGCAGCCTTGCCAACATTCCATTGACCCCTGAGACTCAGCGGGACCAGGAGCGGCGGATTCGGCGGGAGATTGCTAACAGCAACGAGCGGAGGCGCATGCAGAGCATCAACGCGGGGTTCCAGTCCCTCAAGACCCTCATCCCCCACACAGATGGAGAGAAGCTCAGCAAGGTGGGCAAGTGCCAGGAGGACTTCCCGGAGGAGGTGGTGGGCTGGAGCAGGGAGATTCGGAAAACACTGTCAGCCAGGGTCCCTGATTTTTCTGTCCCTCCTGCCCTCAGGCAGCCATTCTCCAGCAAACGGCCGAATACATCTTCTCCCTGGAGCAGGAGAAGACCAGGCTTCTGCAGCAGAACACACAGCTCAAGCGCTTTATCCAGGTAGCGCCCTGCCCTCCCCCTGGCTCCCTCTCATTGACATGGGCGTGTCCGGGCCCAAACACTGGCTTGGGACTGTGATGGGGCTGTGGGTCCCTTCTTCCCCACCGACCTGCCTACTTCTGGCACTTGCGTTCCTGCCCAGGCCCTGATTTAGCCAGGGTCAAGTGCAGTGGAGTGGGCTCTGGAAGGAACTGGGTGACTTTGGGAAGCAAGTGCATTCTGCCTCCTTTCCCAGCCTTGGCTGTCTGGTGGATTTGCACACTGGGGCTCCCCAGTGCCGGTGCACCTGGGTTTGACAGCTTTGGTGGGCTGTGATGGAGCTTCCCACCCCCACTCCCGGTGGTGGTGGTGGTATGCAGTGTCACAGCACACTCACCGACCCCTTGGGGTCCTCAGGAGCTGAGCGGCTCATCCCCCAAGCGGCGGCGGGCAGAGGACAAGGACGAGGGCATCGGCTCGCCAGACATCTGGGAGGACGAGAAGGCGGAGGACCTGCGGCGGGAGATGATCGAGCTGCGGCAGCAGCTGGACAAGGAGCGCTCGGTGCGCATGATGCTGGAGGAGCAGGTGAGGCAGGTGGGCGGGCCGGTGGGGGATGCTGTCCAGCTCTCTTCCTTTTCTCCTGTTATTTACGGGAGCTCCTGCTTTGTGCCAGGCCTAGGAGAAGGGTGTCCATTGAGGAGCAAACCAGACAGGTCCCAGTCCTTGGGGGTCACCGTCTGCCTGGGGAGAGATGAGTCAATGGCTCTCACATCGTAATTATGCAGCTGTGATAAAGGCCACACCGGATGGGTGGGCATCAGGAGGGGGACCTGGGCTGGTTCCAGATGGGCCGCCCCATAGCTTCTCTGTGGAAGTGACCTGAGCTGAGGGTGGGAGGGCGAGTCTCACCGCTGAACAGGCAGAGAGGGGAGAAGGGTGCTCCAGGCAGAGAGAACAGCATGGGCAAAGACCTGGGGCTGGAGGCAGGCAGGGAGGGAGCATGGCATGAGGGGAGCTGCACGGGAGGGGAGGAGAGTCAGGGCGGGCCTGGCTGGCTACGGTCAGGACTTTGGTCTCCACCCCGAGGGTGGCAGGGAGGCTGACCTCAGCAGTCTGTGGGCCCCGAGCTGGGGGAGGCGCCAGGGTGTGGCCTGGGTCCTACCTCTGAGCCTGCCGTTCCACCCCCAGGTGCGCTCGCTGGAGGCCCACATGTACCCGGAAAAGCTCAAGGTGATCGCACAGCAGGTGCAGCTGCAACAGCAGCAGGAGCAGGTGCGGCTGCTGCACCAGGAGAAGCTGGAGCGGGAACAACAGCACCTGCGGACCCAGGTGAGCAGGAGGTGCCTGGAGGGGCAGTTTGGGCCTGGGCCTGGGCCAGGGCTCTCAGACTCAATGTTGGTGCCTCTGGGTGTCTAGCAGGGTGGGCCCTGGGCCTAAATCATGGTAATGCAGATGTTCCTGGCTTCCAGGTGTCTTGCATACATTATTCCATTGAATCCTTGTTGTAGCCCTTTGAGGCCTGAGCTGTTATTACTCCTGTTTACTGATAAGGAACTGGAGGCACAGAAAAGTTCAGTAACACACCAGTATCCTTAGCAGTTTGGGGCAAGGATTTGGACCCCGGCCACCTAAATTCAGCCTGAACTCCCGACCACCACTGTGTTTGTTAGGTGTGAAGTGCTGGCTTGGCTCTGGAGAGGGAAGGGCCATGCAGTCTTAGATAGCCTAAAGCCCCTCTCCAGGCCACCTTTTCTTCATTCTTAAAATAAGAGGGGTGGGAGGGGTCACAAACTGGACAGCCTCCAGCGAGTGAAGGAGGCCGATGGACTGGGGTGATCGGTGGAGGCTCTCCAGGAAGTGGGCAGAGGGAGATGGTTTTGGAGGGCCGTCCCACACCCTCTGTGGCGGACAGAAGGGAAGGGGCAGCTCCCAGAACCTTCGTAGAAAGACTGAGGGCCTCTGTCTTGCAGCTTCTGCCCACTCCAGCCCCTACCCACCACCCCACAGTGATCGTGCCGGCGCCAGCGCCCCCTCCCTCCCACCACATTAATGTCGTCACCATGGGCCCCTCCTCGGTCATCAACTCTGTTTCAACATCCCGGCAAAATCTGGACACCATTGTGCAGGTACCTGGCTTGGGGAGGGGGCAATGCATGGGGGGTCGTCCTCTGGGAATGGGCCCTTTGTGGGGAGATAAGAAAGTGGGCGACTGGCGGGGATTGAGACAGAGCTTGAGCTTTGTGGGGAGGAAGTCTGGAAGCCAGATGGGTCTCCATCTCTGCATCTGGGGTGAGGGGCAGAGAGGGGGGACTGGATGGCCCGGAAGACCCCATTCCTTCTCTCCACATGGCATTTGCTGAGGGGGGTCTTTTGTTCCCGGAGCCCCTGCTTTCAGAGTTCCCGCATCCAGCTCTTGGGTTGGTCCAGGACCTGGGATGGGGGTGGAGGGGGCAGTGACCGGTTGGGTGGCAGTGAAGCCTGGCTTCACTGTCAGCTCTGAAGGTCGAACCTGAAGTCACTATTGTGCCCAGCCTGGGGCAGAGACCTCTTGGGAGGCCCAACATTGCAAAGAAACAATTAACCCAAAACGCCCAAACAGAATAAAGGCCATCAACCCCTGGAACTTGAGTTGCACGTAAACCCGAAAAATTGAATAATAAAATTTATAACAGAGACCTTCCATAAGCCAACAGGCAGGCTTTGAAATATATAAGTGAGCGTAAGAAGCTTGTGACTTCACGCAGCTGGGCACTGTCTCCCCTCCAAGTCTTTTTCAGCTCAGCAGAGGGCTTCTGAAGTTTGTTTCTCCTGACTCTGGCAGGCTGCCCCTGCTTTGCCAGGCTTGCTTCTGGACCTTTCTTGGGGGTGTGTGGGTGGTGGGGGAGATGGTGGCTGTCCACATGGCCCCACCATCCTCATGGCAGCTTCTCCACCAGGCGATTCAGCACATCGAGGGCACCCAGGAAAGGCAGGAGCAGGAGGAGGAGCAGCGTCGAGCCGTCATCGTGAAGCCGGTCCGCAACTGCCCCGAGGCCCACGCCTCCGACACCGCCTCCGATTCGGAGGCCTCGGACAGCGACGCCATGGACCAGAGCCGGGAGGAGCCAGTGGGGAACGGGGGTCTTCCCTGACCACCCCCCAGCCCTCCTCTCCCTTCTGGGGGCTGGAGGGGGCGGGGCAGCAACTGGGAGACATGAGGGTGAACGAGTGAGGAATTTTTACAAAATTACGGCATCATTTGGGTCTCTTTTATGACCTCTTTTTCAATACTGTAAATCGACCTTTGAGTGAAGCCACCCAACCCGAGGTCCGGGGCTGGGGCGGCAGGAGCGCGTGGCAGCACCGGGACACCTGGGGCTGGGCCTCGGCCCCGGAGGCTGGGGAAGCGGACATGGAGGTGCCTGGCCTCTCTCGCCAAAAAGCATTTTTTCATTGAAACATGTTTTTAAGAACAGGGAAAATCAAACAAAACCCCAAGGTATTTCTGCCCTCCCCAGAGCCAGCCCTATGACCGTCAGTTTTTAATTCCCCCTTCCCTCCTCTTTTTGGTGTTCTTTCTCCTTTAAGCACTTACACGGGTTGGGGGTCTGGCTGGGTCGGGGCTCTCGGGGTCCGGGGGTCTCCGTTGCTTCTCGGTTGGGGTTTGCTGCTGCCCTTCTTCCCTCCCCTCCCTGTCTCAGCACTAGGAATCGCCACTCTCCACCACTGTCCGGCCCCCACCTCTCCCTCCAGGTTTCCCATCTTCCACCCCAAAAAAGTCTTTGTCTTTCTCTTTTTGTTTTGTTTGTTGTTGGTTCTTTTTTGGTTTTAGTTTTGTTTTTTTTTTTGTTTTGTTTTGTTTTTTTTTTTGTTTTGTTTTGTTTTTTTTTTTGTTTTGTTTTGTTTTTTTTTTTACAATTTTGAGGTCTTTGTGTTCAAGGAGAAGCTATTATATTTTGTTAAGAAAGTGGGGGGAAAAAACCAAGAGGCCACTGTGCCTTTATAAAGAAACAAAATAAAGTTTGTACTTTGTTTTTTAGATTCTGTGTCTCCTGGATGTGTGCTGTCATGAGGAACTGGCGAAGGCTTCCTGGGGTAGCGTAGGGGGTGTTCTCTGGGCCCACTGGAGGGGATTGGATGTGGGTGAGTGTGATGACTCCCCCAACTTATGTGTGGTGTTATGATGAGAAATTGGTGTCCTTAGATTCCCTGGGTTTACTCTGGGGATTCTGCAAAGATGGGAGATGGTGTTGGGGCTGAGGTGAGTGGCTCCCATCTCCTCCTTGGTGGGAGGCAAGGAGAGAATGAACAACCAAGCCATAGGTTCCTATCTCCTAGAGAAAGGACACAAGATGCTCAGTGGTCCTGATTGATCCCTAGGCTTTGCAACTTCTCACCTTGTGTAACCCTTGGAACTTCAGTATCCTCATCTACAGAAGAGAAGTGAGCACTCCCTTATGGTGTGGTGTTTAAGAGCTCAGGTCCTGGGGTTGGTCTGCTGGTGATCAGATCCACCTTGGGCAAACCACTTGATCTTTGAGACTCAGTTTTCTCATCTGAAAGTTGAGAATCATAATGGCACAAGGACATTACATCTTAATTGGTAAGGAGGTGGTCCTTTAAATTCCTTAATCCTCCATGACCAGAGATTGCTTTATAATGTGTCGCTCTTGACCTGCTTTTCCTCAGGTACATGACAGGTACGTGGGGACTGAGGCCAGAGAGGAAGAATAGCTGATTCACATCTCACCCCACAATGAATGCCTCCAGACAGGAATTTGTTGAATAGAAAGGCAGGCAGGAGCCTGCATTTTTTTTTTTTTTAGTGAAATTCACATAACTTAAAATTAAGCATTTAGAAGGGAACAATTCAGTGGCATTTACTACATTACTATGCTGTGCAACCATCACCTCTATCTCATTCCAAAACATTTCTCACTCCAAAATGAACCCCTTACCCATTAATCAGTCTCTCCCCATTCCTCCCTTCTCTGAGCCCTTGATAACCACCAATCTACTTTTTTTTTTTTTTAGTGTTTAAAGAAATTAAAGTGTAATTTAACTTCGGTAAAAATTCACTTTTTAGTTTTTGCTTGTGGGAGTTTTGACAAATGTGTAACCATCACCATAATTAAGATATAGTTTCTTCATCCTTGCGTTCCCCTATGTCCCTTTGTGGTCCACCCAGACCCTGGCAACCACCGACCAATCTATTCCTATGGTTCCTATAGTTTTGCCTTTTTCAAAATGTCATATACTATAAATATATTCATTTACAGTATATGACATTACATATTTAGCTTGAGTCTGGCTTCTTTCACTTAGCATTATTACTGTAGTTTTCTCTTTTGGGATATATTTAGATATATTTACATAAATTAAATGCGTGTTTGAGGGAACCGTCTTCGCTAGGATATGGGCGGGGACGCCCCTTCCCAAGGCCAGCAGAGCGACCCCTTTTGGCCAGGTGCAAGGCGCGTCCGACGGGTTCCAGGCAGCTCCTGAGAGGGTCAATAGAGGGCGCTATGGAACCAGGACGTCTGGCCTAGCAAGGCGGAGGCTCCGCCTCCTTCCGGTGTCTGGAACTACGCAGTTCCTATAGGCCAGAGGCGCGGCTCAGAGGCGGGGCCAGGGGAATACCCCAAGCCCAGACCTGTCGTGGCGCGCCCAGCGGCCGTAGGCTGTCTCACCAGCAGGCGGCGGGAATCAGGGGCGCGGCCTCCGTCCCGCCTCTTCCCGGACTCGCTCCGCCCCGCCCCTCGGTGCGCATGCTCCTTGGTGCCTCAGGCCATCTCGCGCGCTCCCGACTGCAAGCTCCTCTGGCCCAGGCTCGGCCCCGCCCCGCGCGCTCTCACGCACGCTCCGCACGCAAACGCCGCGAACCCGCGGTTCCTGCGTGTCCTCCGGGTGGAGGCGCTCGCCGGCTTTCCCGCTCGCGTCCCTCGGAGGACGCGGCCGCGGGTGGTGGCGCCTGCGCTGCCCGGCGGAAGTCCGACACGCTGCACACGTGACTTACGACGGTCTAGAGGCAGCGGTCAGAAAGGAACAAGAGACGTTAATTTTAATAGCACGTTTCCTTTTAACCCACAGTGTCTGAAACGTTGCCATTTCCGCACAGGTGATGAATGCAAGAAACTACCCACGAAGTATCTCATTCCTTTCTTCCTGCCGAGTCTGGGAGCCCTGTGTGTATCTTGCACTGGCTACACCTCCGTGGGTACGGCCGCGGATCCGGGCGTCGGGGGCAAGTGGGAGCCAGGCCAGGGGGTCGGAAAGGGCACGGTGTCCTGCGGGCAGTGCGGACACTGGCCTGGGAGGAGGAAGAAGTGGAGACGATGTGGGAACCAGATCGTAGAGGACTTCCAAGCCACGCTAAGAAGCTTGGACTTTATTTTTTGTGATGGGAAGGGGTCTAGGAGAGACACGATCAACGCAGAGTTCAACAAAACCTGTCTTAAAAACCTTTTTTGAAGTACCGTATAAAGTACACTCAGAAGAGGGCTCATAACTGAAGTGTTTAGCTCCGTGAATTTTCACAAACTGAATATACACCCGTGTAGCCGGCACCGCACCAAGCGCTCAAGTGGTTTGCTTCTTAAAATTCAATTTTTGGAAGTATAGAAATGTACAGGGAGGCTCCCTGCACGCTTCACCCCGCCTCTCCCAGTGCTAGCGTCTTGTTTGCCTAATGTATGGTATGGAAACCAGGTGATCGCTGTCAGTGCCCACCACAGGGCTTATTCAGATTTTACAGTTTTACATGCTCTTACTTACGTATGTGTGTGTACAGTTGCTCTGTAACATTTTGCAGCAGCAATGTTTGAGAATTGGAGTTGCTGTGCAACCTCATCAGCACTTGATATTGTCAGATCATTATATTTTTAATTTTTTTTTTTTTTCAGCAAATTTGGTAGGTGTAGAGTGGAATCTCACCACAGTTTTATTTATTTATTTATTTTTGTCCACACAGCCTGGCATGCGGGATCTTAGTTTCCTGACAAGGGATGAAACCTGCACCCTCCACAGTGAAAGCACAGAGTCCTAACCAGTGGATCATCGGAATTCCCCACAGTTTTAATTTCTGTCACTATAGATTAGTTTTGTCAATTTAATTAATTAATTTATTTTTAAATTTTGGTCATGCCACACAGCTTGCAGGATCTCAGTTCCCTGACCAAGGATTGAACTCCAGGACACAGCAGTGAAAGTGCTGAATCCTAATAACCACTAGACCACCAGGGAACTCCCTAGTTTTGTTTATTTTAGATCTTCATACAAATCATACAGTATATATACTCTTTTTGTCTGGCTTCTCTTAATATAATTTTTTGAGATTCATGTATGGTTTTGTGTATAATGGCAGTTTGTTCATTTTTATTGGTAAGAATATTGCATTGTATGAACAGACCACAAAGTTGTTTAGCCAGTCACCTAACAGTGGACATTTAGGTTGCTTCCAACTTAACGGCTATTATGAATATATTTTAGTAGATGCTGTCCCCCAAATAGATTGTGCTAGGCTATTGATTCTGCCACCAGTGTGGCTGTGGAGGGACATTCTAAGCATGTGACTCTCTTTGGTGATGGTTTCTTCAGGAGGGAGCTAGGCATTCTTGGTTCCTGGTGGCCTCCCCCACCCTATTTCTTTGTTAGGGATTAAATCTCATGGGAAATGTATGTCTGCTCTGATCTCAAGGATCATTACATTACACCGTGTCCTCTTTGTGAAGATCCTCAGAAGAAATTCCTGTTGAGTCTCAGCAGAAGAAATAATTTCACTTCTCCCGAACAGTTGGCTTGTTCTTATTTTAAGGACACTGTGAATTGGCAAGTGATCAAGTTACACACATGGGAAGACTTACGTATGTAGTGCCGTTTGCTTTTGTATCAGCCTTACAAATGGCTCCATTTTGTGTGCCTGCCTTTGTGTGGTTTTCATCTCCTGTTGCGTCCAATTCTTGCTTTCTTGGTGTACTTTATGGATATTTGGGAGTCATCTTTATGCTTTCCTGGCACAGGGTGGGTTATGATAAATAAATGCTGCTTGTTGCCTTGATTTCGGGGCATCCCTGTCAGCAGGGCATTCGCACCAGCTCTGTGAGATGTTTGAAGGGTTGTCTAGTGGAAAGGGGTGGGGGGGGAGGGGGCTTCCTGTGACCTTGGCCGCCTTAGCTGTTGGTTAACTGGCCTCAGACAAGTACATAAAGCACATGCAAATCCTCCAGCCGCCTCTTGGAGCTGGCTGGCCACGCTGTCCTTAGCCTGAGACTTCGTAGTCTCTGGCTCTCCCCTATCCCACCCGAGCCCATCCCATGGGTCCTTCTTTATCCGGCTGCCTCTCTGTGCTTTCCTGGATGCTACCATCCTTGTGGCATTTGTCTTTCTCCCTCTCTCTGGAGTTCTGTGTGCCCCCTTGCCCTGCAAGTCCTGCACCAGGGGTGAGGTTAGTGCCATCCCCTGCCTTGGTCCCCTCTCTCCTCTTGCCCTGCTGAGTTGCAGCTTCTGGTGTTGATTGACGTGAGCGTGTGCTGGCTGAGAGGAGGGGTAGGACTGGGGGCTGGGGGGCAGGTTGGGCCCTGAATCCGGCAGCTGTAGGAAGGAATGAGCTCCCCAAACCAGCTCTTCCCCCACCACACCCCTGGTGTTGAAAAGGAGCTAGGAGTGACAGCTGCAGAGTTTCCTGAATTAGGGGGCCTAGGTCACAGGTTCCTGCTGGTACGGCCTGTCTCTGTGGCAGCCTCAGGATCAAGTTCAAGAGGAAATGGCAAAGTGATTGGAGAAGGCTGCGGTGCTGTACACATTCCAGAGATTCATTGTCTGCCTCACGTTGCCTCCCCTCCTGTGGGAAATAGAGAGGATGCTCTGAAAATTTGGAAAGAGAATTGACGAAAATCTGTTCCCTTGTAGGGAGGAGGAATTGTCTGGGGTGGACGGGCGCAGAGGGTTAGTGGGGGGCTGCATGTTTGAGATCAGGGGAGAGGCGGTCTCCATTCCCTAGGGGACTCTCGTGGTGCGTGTCCCTGGCTTCCTGCGGGAAGGTGCGGTGGCAGGTGAGGAGGAGATCTGGAGCATTGTGGCTGGTTGTGGGCCTCACCTCGTATTCAAAACAGCAGAATTAAGCTCTCTGGTAGTGAGTTCCCTGTCACTGGAGGTATTCAAACAGAGGTCTCTGTCAGAGCTATTGGGGGGGGGATTCCTGCACTGGGTATGAATTTGGGTCCTTCTAAGGTAGATAGCCTCTAATTCCTGAGGTAAATGGAAAGGTTCTCTCAGTGAGGGCTACTTCAGAAGAAATGAAATCTGCTGACACCTTGATTTTGGACTTAAACAGCCTCCAGAACTATGAGAAAATAAATTTCTGTTGTTTAAGTCCCCAGTCTGTGGTATTTTGTTATGGCAACCCTAGCAAACTAATATACTGTCCTTTTGTGACTTTTGTTTCACTTAGCATAGCATTTTCAAGGTTTATCTATGTTGTAGCATATATTAGTTTTTTTTTTTAATGGCTGAATAATATCTCATTGTATGGATGGACCACATTCTGTTTATCCATTTATCTACTGATGGACGCCTCGGCTTTTTTTCACCTTTTGGCTGTTGTGAATCATTGCTGGCTGTACAAGGATCTGTTTGAGCTCAGACAGGGCATGTTTAAATCAAATGCAGTCAACCCTTTAAGCAGTGCTGGGCTCACCCTCCCTGTCTGCCTGGCTTGGGTTCCTGTGGTTTCTCTGACCCTCTCTCTGTCCTGCACCCCCCGCCCCCTGTCACAGCCCTCCACTCTCTTCCCTGCCCTGCTAATTCCTCTCCCCACCCCCCCCATGGATGACATTCACTTGATTGATGGGAGAAGCCCCGGGTTTGTGAGTCGGGCAGATCCGGGTTCAGGTCCAGCAGCTCCGTTCTGAGTTGGTGACGTTGAACAAGTCCCTTCAGCCCTGAGCCTCGGGCTCCACTGTGAGGTGGTAACGTCCGCCTCTTGTCCCTTGAAGCCCCTGGTGGGGCAGGCGCCTCCTTGGCTTGGACGTCCTTTTCTTTCCCGTGACCGAGCGCTGCCTCCTCCCTCACGGGGAGCGCCCCCCCAGCCCCCCAGCGTGCACATGGGTTAGAAGACTCAGTGTTGGTGTGTCGGTCAGGGTCTCCTGAGAAACAGCCAAGGGGATATGTGTTTACGGAGGGAGGTTGTGGGGACCGGAAAGTCGGAAATGCACGGGGGAGGCGGCAGCTGGAGAGTCAGGCGAGTCCACGAGTCCAAATTGCTGTCTAGTCTGAACGCAGAACTCCTTCCCCTTCGGGGCACCTCAGTCTTTTCTCTTAAGGCCTTCAACTGATTGGGTGAGGCCCACCCACATTAGGGAAGATGGTCTGCTTGAGTCAGAGGCTGTGGATTTAAATGTTAGGCACATCTGGAAAACACCCACACAGCAACATTCAGACTGATGTTTGACCACACAGGTGGGCCACATGGCCTTGTCAGGTTGACACATAAAGTTAACCATTGCAATCGATAACTCATCAGTTCTCTTCAAACTGATCTATAGATTCATCCTAATCCAATTAAACTCCAAGAAGGCTTTTAAAAAAACAACTGACAGGCTGATTCCAAAATTCATGTGGAAGTGCATGAAAGGGACGAGAATAGTCAAAACAACTTTAAAAAAGAAGATCAAAGTTGGAGACTTCACACTACCTGTTTTCAAGATTTATTAGGAAGCTATGGTGATCAAGATAGTGAGGTATTAGTGAGGCGATAGACACATAGATCAATGGAACAGAATGTAGTCCAGAAATAGATTCACACATACATGGTCAATTGATTTTCAAAAAAAGGTGCAAAGGCAATTCAGTGGCCATTTAAACAAATGGCCAGTTGTGCTGGAACAACTGGACATCCATTTGTAAAAATCTAAATCTTGCTCCACATCTTGCAACATATTAAAAAAAATGGCAGAAAATGGATTATAGGTCTAAATGTAAAACCTGAAACTATTACATTTCTAGAAGAAAACAGGAAAAAAATCTTTGTGACCTTGGGTTAGGCAAAGAGTTCTTCAGTATGACACCAAAGGCATAATTCATAAAATATCAAATTGATCAATTGTACTTGATAAAAATCAAGAACTTCTGCCATTTGAAAGACACATGTGAATGAAAAGTTAAGCCACAGACTTGGAGAAACTATTTATGAATGATGTTTCCGATAAACAGCTTGTCTCCAGCGTATGTAAAGAACTCTTAAAACTCAAAAAAAGAGGGGTCTTCCCTGGTGGCACAGTGGTTGAGAGTCCACCTGCCGATGCAGGGGACGCGGGTTTGCGCCCTGGTCCGGGAGGATCCTGCGTGCCGCGGAGCTGCTGGACCCGTGGGCCATGGCCGCTGAGCCTGCGTGTCCGCAGCCTGTGCTCCGTGGCGGGAGAGGCCATAACAGTGAGAGGCCCGCGTACTGCAAAACAAAACAAAACAAAACAAAAACTCAATAAAAGAAAACAACCGGTAAAAAATAGGCAAAAGATTTGGACAGGCACTTCATCGAAGATGCACTGAAGAAGTGGATGACAGGGACTTCCCTGCTGGTCCAGTGGTTAGGACTCCATGCTTCCACTGCCGGGAGCCCGGGTTCAGTCCCTGGTTGGGGAACCTGCAAGCCGCATGGTGCGGCCAAAAAACCCCAAAAAAACCAAAAGAGAAGTGGATGACAGATATACACATGGGAAGATGCTTAATATCATTAGTCGTTAGGAAAATGCAAATTAAACCTACAATGCAATATCACTACACACCTGTAAGGATGACTAAAATTTCAAAGACTGACCAAGTGCTGGCAAGGATGTGGAGGAAGTGGTGGTGGGAACATAAAACAGTACAGTCACCTTAGAAAAAAATTTAAGGGGGCGAGGGATAAATTAGGAGTTTGGGATCAACATATACACATTACTATATATAAAATATATAAACAACAAGGACCTGCTGTACAGTACAAGGAACTACACTCAATACCTTGTAATAACCTAAAATGGAAAAGAATATAAAAAAGAATATATATATATATGTAACTGAATCACTTTGCTGTACACCTGAAACACAATATTGTAAATCAACTATACTTCAATAAAAATTTTAAAAAATTAATTAATAAAAGAAAGAAAAAATTTAAACACCTACCAGCCAATCCACTCCTAAGTATTTACCCAAGAGAAATGAAAGCGTATGTCATAATGAATTGTACACGAACATTCATAGCAGCTTTATTGGTAATAGCCAAAACTTGGAAACCACCCAAAAGTTTCTCAATAGATGATGGAAAACAAACTGTAGTCCATCCAGGCCATGCAATCAGGATCAAAAGGAGTGAACTATCCATACGTGCTGCAATGTGAAGAAATCTCAGCGTAATTATGCTACGTGAAAGAAGCCAGATAAAAAGAGCGCATATGGGAAGATTCCATTTATATCAAAATCTAGGAAATGCAAACAAACGTGTAGTGACAGGAAGCAGATCAGTGGTTGCCTGGGAAGGGGTAGGAGGGAGGGACATGAGGAAAATTCGGGAGTGAGGAATCTTCGTTATTTTGATGGTGGTTATGTACATGTGTCAAAATGTATCGAATTCTACACTTTTAATACGCTGTTTGCTGTGTGGCCGTTGTACCTCAATAAAGCCATTTTAAATGTGAAGCACATGAAAGATGCCAAACTGACTGTCGCCCTTTCCTCCACAGCCGACTGTCACCCCCACAGGGACCCCCCTTCCCAGCAGGACCAGCCAGTGCTACCCCTCCTAGAACTGGCTTTCGGGGGCCATCATGTGCCCTCAGGAAAAGTACATTAAGTAGCACATAGCAGAGGCACCGCTGGAAAGGGATCTGTCCCTCCACTGTCTGACCAACCACACTCAGAGCATCCAACGCACCTCCTCGCTCCCCTTTTTTCCCTCCCGTCAGCATTCTGTCTCTTCCAGAGGCCTGGGAAGGTGAAGCTCCTCATCATCGACCTCAAAGGTCGGGTCGCGGGGTTTCCTTAACTAACCATCGAGGCTCTCCCCTCCTGACCTTCGGGGAGGGGCTAAAACCTGTGTCAGTGGCTGTCCAATAGGCCCTTCGTTCACAAAACTGAAGCGTGTGAAGGTCACTGATTGCCCAGACTTCAGCTCAAGTTATGCAGATGCTGGGGAGACTCGGTTCCTGAGTCCCAGACCTGACCCAAAGGACGCCCCACGACCCCGCCCCGTGACCCCTGTCACGTGACCCCAGGCAGCTAGGGGAGAGAATCCAGACGGGACCTGCCTTCCGGGGTCAGGTCGGCAGCTGGCGCAGCAGGGTCACAGCAGCCTCCTTGCAGCCTCTGGGGTCTGAGCTGCTTGCCCATCATGTCCGTCCAGTTGCCCTAGTGACTGTGTGACCCTTCTCCCCCGCCCTGCGCTGCCACCCACCCTATAAATAGAGGCGAGGAGCAGCTGGGCTCTCTTGGCAGTCACGATGAAGGCGCTGGTCCTGCTCTGCTGCTTCGTGGCCTCGCTTCTGCTCCCAGGACAAGCAGGTATGACCCCTGCCCTGTCAGCCAGGCCAGACTGCGACCCCCACGAGCCCCCGAGGTTTTATGTTTACCATGGGGTGGGAGGCTCGGGCGGGAAATGGAGGATGAGGCCTCCGTGATTCCTGGAGGTGATGGCAGACCTTTGCTCCCAGCCGGTCTCACCGAGAAGGCACAGGGTGTGGAGACCTGAGAGCACTTGGGGCTTGTGGGGAGGCCAGAGGGAGCGGAAGCCGTGACCTGAGAAGTGCAGGCAGGTGCAAGGCCTGGAACAGGGGGCCAGGGCCAGAGACAAGGGCTGGCCAGTAGATGTTGTGGAAGAGAACCCCAAAAGTCAAGACTAGAGCCTCCTAGATGGACAGAAGACCCCGATCTTGGAGGTGGAGGGGCCCCTGGAGGTCGTTGAGTTGACCCTCCCACCTGGTGGAGATCGCAGAGGCCTGGCTTTGCATGAGTGAGGGCGGGGTGGGGGGGCACGGCTTGGAAACAATGGGACAGAGTGGGGGTCAGTTTGGGACAGGATTGGAGATAAAAGTTGGGGATCAGGCTGGAAACCAAATTGGACACAGTTCAGAGGAGGAATGGAACCCACTCGAGTGAAGCTGGGCTAGGCTGGGGGCTTCATCAGAAGGGGGCTGGGGCCTGCGTGCCGTGGTTTTCCTTTGACATCTCAGCACTTTGTGTGGCAGAGGCAGTGGCTCTGGTTACGGCATGGGGGTTATTTATAGGCATGGAAGGGGTACCTGAGCATTTTGCCACCTTTGTTCCCAAGACTCCTGGGTCTGAGTTCCTCTCAGGGATGCTCCAGGGGTGCTCTGGGGGCCCCCCAGGAACCCGGAACTCCTGCTTTGCCTTTTCACGACGTCTGGCTTCATCTGGGCTGGGGATCGTGGGGCCTGGGAGCTTCTGTTTCTTGAGGTCCCAGGCCCAGGCAGGAGAGCCTGCGGCAGGCAGGAGAAGTAGCCATTCCCTGGGGGGTTAGAGACCAAGGTGGGGGGCTCTGGCCTCACGTGTGCCGCTGGGCCCTGCCCTTGTCTGCCCTTGAGTTAATTTGGGCTCCGTGGGGCTGCAGTGGCTGGGGTGGCGAGGATTCCAAGCGGCTGTCAGGCGGCTAAGTATGGAAACAGCCGTGTCATTTGATCCTGAGCCCGGGATCCACTGCCACCCTCTCCCCAGCTCCGCCTGGCCCCAGCTGCCACTTCGCTCTGCTTCCACGCCGCTGCCCCAGGAACTTTTAGCCTTTTAGGGACATCCTTTATCTTTCCTTCCACGAAGGGAACTGGACATCTGGAATGTTCCACAGGCCTCATTGGGGGATCTTGCTGTTGGGAAAGGAGGCGGGTGGGTGCTCTGTGCAAAAATCCTCTCTTTGCAGGCCCTTTCCTTCCCAAACTCTGCGGTGTGACCCTGACCTGGCTTCTGGGAAAGGGTTGTCCACCAGTGTGCGAGGTTCCCGCCCTCCTCACCCCAGCTCAGGACTTGGGCTGTGCGTTCTTCCCGGCGGTGGGCTTTCTCACCCCTCCAATTGCATATTGCATACCCCAAAGACTGCTTCCTCCTGCGATACCCGGGGGAGATTTCAGCCATAAGAGTGGCTTCCCCCCACCTGTATAATGACAGTCCTTCCTACTGGTTGACTTTCCCCTAAAATATGCCACCCGGTAAATGCCACCGTGCCCGCAGGCAGCAGCTTTGGTCCTGAACTTCCCACCCCACTGCTGAATCCTCATTTCCATTCCCGTGTCACTCGCCTCTCACCTGTGGCAGGCAGACTTCTCTCTAACTCCCCTTCCTGCTTCCTGGGGGGACCATACAGAGCTGCCCTTCCTTCTCTTGTGCCCATGTTGCTCCCGTGGCCCTCTGATCTGGGGTGATGGGCTCCACAGCCTCCCCCCCGAACCCTGATCCACCCTAGTCCTTGGTCTCGGGGTCCTCCTCTTTGTCTCAGGGACCTGGCCTGGGGACAAGCCTGCTCAAGGACAGAGGAGAACAGCCCTAAGAGGGTTTACTCAGTCTGCTCATTGTCCAGGTAAGGGAGCAAAAGCCAGAGGAAAGAGAGCCATGTTCAAGGTCAGACAGCAATTCAGTGGCAGGCACAGCCAGCCAGGACTAGTCTTAGCCCACCTGGGAGTTTCTGTCCTCCCTCAGCTGCTCTCTCTCTGACAGGCCTCCTTGGACGCCCCAGTCCCTCTGTCTGTGGGCGTGAGGCCACAGGAGGCTAGCTTCCCTCGGGATACAGGTCAAGACTGATGCCTTTGAACTTTGACTCCTCAGAGAGCATGTGGGGTGGGATGAGAGAGGGGCTGAGAAAACATTGCTTTGAGCTTAAGCTGCTGGCATTTGTTAGGCCGAATTTGGGACATCCTTGTTTCCCATTACCTGCTTGAGGCAGAGATGGGGGGTGGCAGGTGTTCTGAGTCTGCTCATCTGTTTCCTCCAGCCCAGCCCTGGTTTGCAGACTTGCCCACCTGCTCTGGCCCCACCCTGACATCCAATGGAGAGAGGTTGGTTCACACTGGGGCTCCCCGGGCCCTCCATGAGCGATGGGGGTCTCTCAGGAACTCCTTCGTGACCCTTCTTCACCCACCCGGAAGGAGGCAGTTTTCATATACCCTCAGCACGGCAGCCCAGATACCACGATCCACCGTGGGGAGGGCTCTGAGAAAAGGTCATGTGCTCAGGGGTCCCGGGGAGATAGCAGACCCCAGAAGCCTCTCCAGCCCTCCTGCAAGTTGTGTCCCCAGCAAGGTCCCCGACTCCTGGCTCAGTGCAGCTGGATGGGCCATAGGGAACATGTGGTCCACCATGTGAGGCACTAGTCTGGATTTGCTCAATGGATGCAGCCCTCTGTGGGCACCTTGCCTGGTGGCCTGTGGAACCACAGTTTGGGAAATGCTGGCTTTGTCTCCCATCTGGGTGTGACAGTGAAGCTCAGACAGCTAGTTCAAGGGCTAGAGCTGGAATCCTGGACCAGAAGGAGGTCCCAATGAGGCCAGTTGCATCCACCTGGCCCTTTGTTGCTCGTTTAGGTGTGGTGGGCTGGGAAGGAGCCTAATCCCTTTGGACACAGGAGAAAGATGGCTGGTCCTCCTTCAGCGTGGTCTGAGGGGCCAGTACAGGGCATAGATATGATGCCTTCTGGCCTGGAACAAGGGTGGTGGCTGGGGGAGGGGGGATGGGTGGGGTCTGCCGCTGTGGGATGCCCCTCCCCTACTCCAAATCCAATCTAAAGCTGGACTCACAACCCCTTACATTTAAATATTGCTCGAGGATAGTGTAGGTCACAGCTGGCATGACCTTGCCAGAAAAAAAAAAAAAGACCAGGATCATAAAAGAACCAATTTTAAAAGTTCATCTGGGGTCCTTATGAATTTTGGGTTCTGGGGGACATCTGGATGGAGATAGTTAGCTTAGGAGGAAGGTCAGGTCTGGGGATCCAGAGATGAGATTTGTTTGAGTAAAGATGAGGGCGAGGCTGTGAGATTGCCAAGGAAGCTCTCGCAGAGAAAGAGATTCAAGGACCGGTCCCTGGGGAGTGGGAAGAGGAAGAAAATAAATGGATTTCAGGAAGATGGGATGAGATCCAGGCAGAGGTGTGACCTGACAGTGGAGCGGAAGGATGCTTCCTGGAGAGGCAGTGAGTCTCACGGAGAAGCCATGGAAGGTGGGGTGTTAGCTTGGACACCAGGAAGCCGAGAACTGTCAGTGAACGGCTCATGTTATTCAGTGAGGACAGGGAGGCAACACATTCACCCAGTGAGACTTTTTTTTTTTTTTTTCCCCAGTGAGACTTCTAACATTAAGTCTGTGAGGGATAAATGACCCTAAGAGGAGGTGGCGGTGGGTGGGTTTGCCATAGGAGGCTGTGTGTTTATGGGCTGGCGGGAGGGCTCAGAGGAGCAGGAAAGGCTGAAGAACACAGTGGATGGAGTGGCCTGGACGTCAGAGCTTGAGTGGGATGCACAGGTCCTGGGTGGGTCTGAGGGGACATGTCGTGGAGACCCCAGAGGGACACCGTACACTCGAGGTCCACTCAGCAGCCCTAGTACCCGTCAGGGAGCTGCACTAGGAAGTGGGGATCCTGGTCTATACTGGGGATTGCTATGGAGTGGGGAGGGCCATGCAGGGGAAGGAACCAGATGATCTGCCCAAGAACCCTGTGGAGTGGAAAGGGAGGCTGGTTGTCCCAAGATGTGTGGACTTGCACAGCAGGGCCCAGACCAGAGCCTGGTCTCCAGACCCGTCCGAGATGAGGCCAGGAGATGGCCAGTGAATCAGCATTTTAGTCACAGTGGATGTTGGTCTCTTGCTGTTGGTTTACCAGCCCCAAAATCCGACCCCAGGCTCCACACCCGAGGTGTTCATTCTGCACATGTGCACTGGGCCTGCACCCGAAAGCGCTGTGTTCAGACTCTGGTTAGATTACCTCAGTGGAAACCGCTGGGGGGCACACAGCCCAGAGGCAGCTGGGCTCAGGTTTCCTCCAGGGTGTTTTCCTGGTGGCTGCAAGGCCTCCTTCTGTGGCTCCCTGGCCCATCAGCGGGACTCATTTTGGGCTGAGGGGACCCACGATCTGCTCTGGGAGGCCAGGCCCCTCTAAGACCACTCACCTGCCTCACCTGCCTTCTCAGGGGCCATCTGGACTCGGGAGCTAGAAGTCTGGCTTCAGACTCCTACCTCTGCCCTGTCGGGTTCCTTTTCTCCCTCTTGGTGGTTCCCTTCTCTCTCCCAACACTGGCCCTGCTCTGTCTCCCCATAAGATATGCCCTGAAACTTGTTCCAACAAGGGTCAATGGCTCAACACTTAGACTGTCACTTTCCCAAACCACTTGTTTCAAAAGAGTCAGAAGATTTTACCTTAAGGAATGCATCTCTAACATGGAATTTCTCATTGCTCTGGTGGGCAAGGTCTTACCCAAAGTCCCTAATCACGGCATTGAGGCAATAGATGGTCCATCGATTCTGAGTGCCGAGGGGTGAGCTGTAGAGCGGGGCTTTCTCTACTGGACCCTGAAAGAGGGAGGCAGGGAGTGGACTGGAGCCACGGTGGCCACAGCTGCAGAACTTGCTCAGTCCTCAGGAGGCCCCATCCTCTCTGCTCACCCCCAGCCTTTGTGACCTCAGCTGGAGGTGAAGCGGGTAGCATAATTCGGCAAATGGGATGGGTCAGTTTTAGCTGAGTTTCTGGAGACATCCATTTCCTGGTCTGTGTCACCTGTGCTGTGTCTTTCTCTGGGTTCAGGGACATCCTGTTCCATTTGGTTTCAGCCTCATCCCTCTCCAGCCCCAAAGGAGGATTTGTTCAGAGTCAAGGTCCCAGGTACCCCTCTGCCCAGGGGACAAGCCTGCACTTTTTGCTTCCTTGTCCTCCCTCTCAGAGAGCTCCAGATTAGCCTGTCCTGAGCTGTCCATCCTCAGCATGAGGGGTTTGGGCGGTGGAATCTGCTTTTAAAATGCCTGAGCTGTTACACAGCCCCAGGCAGGGCCTACAGTAACTACCTCTCTACCCGCCAGCTCTTCCCCGGCTGGGCTGGTGTGGAGGGGAGCCTAGTTGTGGGTGTGCCCAGAGGCCTACTTCTGAAGACCAGGAGACCATGGGGCTGGCTGGCAGCCGCTGCCTGGCCCCATCCCAGGAGCCTGTCTTTCCTGGGATTGTGTCATCGGGATGACAGGAAGGCACAGTCGCTGTTGCTTTGTGCATCTCTCAGTCTGGGACCCAGAAGGATTTCGGGTGGGAGGTTGGCCCAGCTGGGGCAGGCTCCCCAGGTTCATTTCAAGGCTGTTAAGTGATCAAAAGAGGCTTTTCTCCTCTGGCCCTTGGGTGGGCCCTTCCCCAGGGGTCCTTGTCTTTCACAACCTGGAGAGCACTTGACCTCTAGCCCTCTGTCAACTCAGAGAGAGTGCTCAAGGGCACAGAATGCACAGGCTGTGTGGCCAGTCCTGGGGAGAGGAGGGCTCCTCAGAAGCAGAGGGTCCTGAAGAAATGGGTGATGTGGCCCTCCCTGGGGAGCCCACCCTGGGTCGGGAGCCAGGATGGACTTGTGACTTGGGGTGACAGGCAGTACGTGATCAGCAAGAGGCATGAGGGTGCAATGTGGATTTGGACGCAGCAGGAACAGAGGGGAGGAAGGGTGGGGCTGGTTAATCACACAAGGTGGGCACTTGATGGGAGAGGCTGGAAAGATGAGGCGGATGGGGGCCCTTCTCTGAAAGGCCCAGCTCTCCAGCCCCAAGGCCAGGCTGTGCCCATTGTGAGGTCCCAGCTGGCCATGCTGTGCAGGCAGGAATGGGCTATGGCCCTGCCCCCAGGAGCCACATTCTATTTAAGGAGATGACACGCACTGAAAAAAAGTGTAACTAACACCCCCGGCAGCTCTGGTTGGAGTTCAGAGGAGGGCTGGAAGGTTGGCCTCATGGAGGGGCAGGGTTTCAGCTACACTGGAAGGAAGGGTACCATTGCTGGACTGTCAGCTGCAAGAGGACGGGGCTGTGCATTTGTTTAATTTGCTCACCACTCCATTACCAACACTTAGCACAGCACTGGGCTCACTGGAGGCACTTGACAATGTCTGATGAATGAGGATGCAGAGACAGTGGAGTATCTGAAGATGGTGATCAAAGCCAGGAGTGGGGGACCTTGGAGCATTGCGCTGGCAGGGATGGGCTGACACCGGCTCTGGCTAGATTGTGGGGCTCCTGTTTGGGGAGATCAGACCACCCTGATGGGTTGGAGCCCATTTGGAAGGGCCTTGAATGCCAAGCTAAGTGGCTCTCTCCCTAGCCTTCAGCATACTCTAGCCTCCTCCCCTTCCAGTGAGCCCCTCCCCTTCTCCTCCCTCTCAGATATTTTTGGATCCTTCTAGAGTGGGGACTGCATTTTGAGCTCAAACAGGTGCAGGCAAAGTCTGGCCTGGAGTTCTGGCCTGCAGGAATTGGGTTGCACTGGGAGATCAGCCCACAACCAGGCCAGGGGAGAGCCCTGGGGTTTGGGAGCAAACCCTCCCTCCCGTACCTGGTCGCTGCCAAAACTGCTGCTCCTGGTTCTCCTCCAAGTGGCCATTCATCTGCCGCCCACAGAATATTCACTAGATGGCAATAGGTGAGGACAAAGCCATCGCCTTGATCACTAGGTCTCTGAAGTGCATCTGATTCCATAGCTGCCTGCCCTGTACACCTGCACTCACCAGAGAGGCTTTCAGCCACTGCTGGTTACTTGGTCTTTCCTGAATTTCCTTCTGCCCTTTGTTCCAAGGATCAGGTAATAGAAGATCGCTTATTTCTCTAGCTTATCCCAGGAGGTGAAGACACCAGGAATGCTCCCTGGGACCTAGGAAGGGGTCTGGACAAACTGGTGAGGGGGTCACAGCCCTCGCCGTGGCCTGGGGGAGCCCATCCTGGCCTCAGGCTCCCAGCAGAAAGAGCCTGGGTCCCAGCTGTGACAGAAACAGAAGTCCTGTGGCGAATCCACCTCCTTCTCCTGTCTTTTCCTGCCTCAGTTTTGTTTTTGAGTGGATAGTTTGGCCAGTGGCCTCTCCACCCAGACCCCCCTTCCCCGAGGCTGCCCACACGTGAGCCTGGGGCGGGGGTGGCATGCACTCTGGGACTTGAGGACAGAGCAAGCCCTGGCATTGTCACAATTCGCCACCAAGCCCCTTACCATCTCTGCACCTGTTTGCTTGCCCGTAAAACAGGATAATAATACTTGCCCTATTTACAGCCTGGGGTTGTTATTTGACTAAAATAAGAAAATGGTTATTGGATGCTTAGGATGTTTTTTGATCTTAGACACTTTTTAAGGTTAAAAGGACGGTGACAATGAGTACAGGGTCTTGCTGCGGACAGTATTCCTGTAGCTTGACATCTGCCTCTGGTTTCCTCAAATATCATGAAACTTGGACAACTCGGGGAATCCATCAACACATCTGCCCCTTCTCAGCACTGTTAATATCCTCGGGATTCTCTGTCCTCAAAAAGCTTACAAACCAGGAGGGGAGGCTGTCCCCACTCATGATAGGAGTAGGGAACCATATAAGGCAGATGTAATCAGGGGCTAAAAATAAGTAGTCAGAGCTTGCCGGGAGAGGGGGAGCAGGGGACGGGGACGGGGCCCTGGGGCTGGTGAGCGTGACCAAGTTAGCAAGAGAGGGGCCGGGAAGCTTTTGTAGGGCTGAGTTAGGTGTTGGTTCCTATATTATTTTCCTGGGGCTGCCATAACAAATGACTCCAAACTGGGTGGCTTCAAACAACGGAAATGTATTCTCTCGCAGTCTGGAGGCCAGAAGTCTGAAATCAAGGTGTGGGCAGGGCCGCGCTCCCTCTGGAGGCTCCTGGGGAGGATCCTTCCTGCCAGCTTCTGGTGGGTCTGCAGGCCTAGGCCTTCCTTGGCTGGTGGCTGCATCTCTCCAATCTGTGCCTCTGTCCTCATTGCAGTGGCTTCTTTTGTTGCGAAGCACGGGCTCTAGGAGCGCAGGCTCAGTAGTTGTGGCACATGGGCTCACTTGCTCCTCAGCATGTGGGATCTTCCCAGACCAGGGCTCGAAGCCGTGTCCCCTGCATTGGCAGGCGGATTGTTAACCACTGCGCCACCAGGGAAGCCCTCTCCTCCTCTTATAAGAGCACCAGTCATTGGATTCAGGGCCCACCCTAATCCAGTATGACCTCATCTTGACTAATTACCTCCGCACAGACCCTATTTCCAAATCATATCACATCCTGAGGTTCCAGATGGGACACTCTTCAACCACTACGGTTCCTTAGCCCTGGACCCAGGCTGCTGAGCAGTTGCTGGCTATGAACAGATTGTTCTCGTCTCTCTCCCAGGTGGTCGCACCTGTTTCCTTGGTCCTCTCTTGGGCCCCACTGCCTACGCGATTGCACCAGCGGCTAATCTGGAGCTCTGCTGACGCTCCCTGGACAAGTGTGTTGAATGAATGGATGGACAGCTGGCAAGGGGCAGGGGATTCCAGGAGCAACACCTAGCCTAGCGGTGGTGCTGGGGAGGACAGTGGGGAGAATTTTCCAGGAATAGACATGTGCTGAGGGCAGGGGGTCTGGTTTCCGGCTGGTCGTGTGATGGGGAGAGTGGTGAGTTGAGAACCCAGAAACTCTCCTGGGGAGTGAGCACCAGCACCCAGCCCCGCACTGTCTCCTACGTGCTTGGCAGGGGAGGAGGAGGATGCAGGCCCCTCCTACTACTCTGCAGATGCCACTTGGAGAAAGAACTTCCCGGTGACCCTCTGCCGCCATCCACGAGGGGTCCACCTCTTGGCTTCTGCCTTCCTACGCTCTCCTTGCCGGCAGGAGCCCCTAGCTGGAAGGTGTCTCAGCGGAGTTAGGGGTCCCCAACCCAGAGACTGGGGTGTCGGCCAGCTCTGGGAGCTGGTGACTGTGGCTCTGTGGCGCTCTCTGTGGTTTGTCCTGGCTCTGGAGGAGCGCAGGGGTGGGGGCAGGTCTCCAGGGGCCCCTCGTCTTTCCAGAAATGCTCACCAGTGAATCCAGTTTGCACCCAAAATGCCCTATCCCCCCTACCCCAGGAGCTCCTACGATGAGCCCCCGGGGTCCACATCCCTGCCTGACACTGAAAGTCTGCAGCCAGGAAGCAAATTATCTATTCCTGCCTGCCCGCCGCCCCTCCAATTAGCTGCTATTTCTTTAAGGGGAGGATCTTTATACTTAGGAATCCAGATGGTGGTTATCACAGCAACCTCCTGAGCTGGTAAGGCAGATACTCCTAGGACCCTTGATCACAAAATAATAGGACTGGGCAGGTAAGGTGACCCCGCCCATGGGTACTTCTCTGGCTCTGAATCCTGGTCCTGAAACTCCTGTCTTCTGGAACTTTGAACTTTCTGAGTTAAGGGAAGGCCTCATGTTTTGCCACCATCCATCCATCCATCCAATGGCTGTTCAGGTGCTGGGATACAAAAATCTCTGATAGACAGGAAACCAGATAAGTAAGTTATCTAGTTCATTAGATATTTATAGGTGCAGCTGAGAAAAAGACTAGGATGGAAAGAAGGGAAGGTGGGTTGGGAGGTAGCCTCACCAGGGTGGCCAGGGGGCCTGGCAGAGAAGCTGGCCAGAAGCCAAGACTCAGGGAAGGAGCGGAGAGAGCTAGGCAGTTATGTGAGGAGCATTCCCAGCAGAAAGCACAGCACAGGGAGGAAGGGGGGCCTCACGCTCCCCAGAAGTGCGAAGCAAAGGGACAGAGACGGGTGGGGGTGGGCAGCATTGGAGGGTGAGTGCAGAGGGGGGAAGGGGCTCAGGAAGGGGCTGTTCCACAGTCCAGGTGAGAGACAACAGCACCTGGGGCCAGGGCTGGTGGGGCGGAGGAGAAACAGTTAAATTGAGGATAGATTTTGAAGGTAGACAACAGGTTCAACTAAGGTTTTGGAGAAAGAAAAGAATTGTAGATGCTTTATGTGCTTTTTTTTTTGGCTGAGCCCTGGGATCTTAGTTTCCCGCAGTGAAAGTGCCACATCTTAACCACTGGACCTCCAGGGATGTCCTAATGCTTTTTTTTTTTTTTAAATTTATTTATTTTTATTAATTTATTATTCTTGACTGTGTTGGGTCTTCGTTGCTGCGTGCGGGCTTTCTCTAGTTGCAGTGAGCAGGGGCTACTCTTCGTTGCGGTGCACGGGCTTATTGTGGTGGCCTCTCTTGTTGCAGAGCACGGGCTCTAGAGAGTGAGGGCTTCAGTACATGCGGCACATGGGCTCAGTAGTTGTGGCTCGCAGGCTTTAGAGCACAGGCACAGTAGTTGTGGCACACAGGTTTAGTTGCTCCGCGGCATGTGGGATCTTCCTGGACCAGGGCTCGAACCCGTGTCCCCTGCATTGGCAGGTGGATTCTTAACCACTGCGCCACCAGGGAAGCCCCATTTTTGGAACAGCTTTATTGAGATATAATTAATATACTCTACAATTTGCCCATTTAAAGTGTACAATTCAATAGTTTTTAGTATATTCACAGAAATGTGCAACTGTCAGCACAATTTTAGAATATTTTTCTTCACCTCAAAGAGAAACCCCCGTGTCCATCAGCAGTCACCCCACCCCCTGCCCTGTTCCACCCCTGCCCAGCCTCCCATCCCCTGGCTGCCACTAATCTGCTTTCTGCCTCTGTGGGTTTCCCTGTTCTGGACATTTCATGTAAATGGAATCATGCAATATATGGTGTTTTGTGTCTGGCTTCATTCACCGAGCATCATGTCTTCAAGCTTCATCCACCGTGTAGCCTGTGTCAGTGCTTCATTTCTTTTTATGGCTGACAATATTCCACTGTATGGATGGACCACATTTTGTTTATCCATCCATCCATTGATGAACATTGGGTTGTTTCCACTTTTTGGTTATTGTGAATAATGCTGCTGTGAACATCGGCGTATATGTTCTTGTGTGGAGATGTGTTTTGGTGAGAGTTTATCCTACCAGTAGAAGTTCCATATACTTTTCTAGTAGTATCTGGCTTTCAGAATTCCATCACATGTCATTTAAGCCTCCCACCCTCTGACACGCAATAGGTGCTCCATCAGTAGCAGTGGAATGAAGGCAGAACGAATCTGGAGGTGGGGAGGGTGCATATTTTTCTCTTCTGTCTTATTACTGATGAAACAGGGACAGAAAACCAAAATACTTGTTCGAGGCCCACCTGCTGATTAGGGGAGCAAATTCGGGTCCTGACTCTGTCCTTCTCTTTTCTTCTTCCTCCCCAGAGTCACAGAGTTTCCAGGGCTTCCCCCCCGAACCTGCAGCTCTGCCTGGCCACTGGGGTTCCATCCCAGGGGTAAGGACTTCCCACCCTTTTGTGCTCTCCTTCCAGAAATATCCCCTGGAAGGGTAGCAAGGCCAGTTAGACCCCAGACCCACGATGTTCTTGGAGCTCATGGGCATCAGCCCTGCTGGCCGCCTGTGGCCTTGGAGATGGGCCGTTGCCTGGGATGGGGAGCGAGGGTCAAGCCTGCTACAGCCTCCTGCAGGGAGGCTCCACTGCGCCACCAGGGAAGTCCTGAGCATGATTTCTTAAAGAATGCCGCAGGCGTCTATTGTGTGAGTCTTGGTGCTCAGAGCTTTCTCAGGCTCTTCTGTGGGGTGTAAAGAGATAATGGGCCTACCTTCTGCCCTGGAGGGGATGACAAACTAGAAGGGAAGGAAGGACACCCTCCTCTGCCCCGCCAACACACACAGGTCACAGCCATACAGGGCATGGGCTGCGTCACCTGGCTCAGTGTGGACAGTCATGGACACTGAGTCAGCGGAGGTCAGGGGGACCCGTGTAGCCTGGGGTAGTGAGGCCCGGGAGGTGTCGTGGGGTGGTGGGACATAGCTGGTTTGAGGGACTGGGTGTGGCTGGATCCGCAGGAAGAAGAGGGCCACCCAGGCTTGTGGTGATGTGGCCGTCAGCAGACCTGTTACAGGTTGGATTGTGTCTCCCGAGAAGATATGCTGAAGTCCTAACTTCAGCATCTCAGAATGCGACCTGTTTTGGAAATAGGGTTGTTGCAGATGTAGTTAGTTAGTCTGACTGGTGTCCTTAGAGGAAAAGGAGGAGAGAAACAGAATAGAGGTACAGGGAGAAGGCCACGTGTGATGGAGGCAGAGACTGGAGACACCTGTTAACAAGCCAAGGGTTGCTGGGAGCCACCAGAGCTGGAGGAGACAGAAAGGCACCTCCCCTATAGCCTTTGGGGGAAACAGCGCCCTGTGACACCTTGATATTGGACTTCTGGCCCCAGAACCAGGAGAAAATACATTTCTATTGCTTTAAGCCACCAGGTTGTGGCGCTTTGTTATAGCAGCTTTGGGAAAGGAATACAAGACCAGGCTCAGGCTTCAGTGCAGGGATTTGGGACCCTATCCGGCAAGAGTGGGAGGCCTTTTGGGCAGGCAGCCTGCTGGATCCTCAGGTGCGGCCTGGCAGAGCCTGCGTGGGGCCCATGGTAATGACCAGGAAGGGTCACCCTGGGGACAGCGTGTGCGGAATGTCCACTCGCTCTTGTCCCGCTCTCCATCCTGCCCTTGGCTTTAACCTTCCTCTCTCCAGAGGAGCCACAAGAACTAAGGAGTAGATGGCCCGTCTGCATGGCCACCAGGTGCCGGAGGAAGAGAAGGCTCATGCATGGTGAGAGCCTTGTCTGGTTTCAGTATTTGAAGAGACGAGATGGAGAACCCAGGGCCTTGGTGACGCTGAGCCCACCCGAGAAGGAAGCTGTTCTCGGGTTTAACTGCTTTAATGATTCCTTCCCGGATGGGATGTCCCGAGAGGGAGCCCCCCTGGAGGCCTGAGAGGCCTGGCCTGCAGGGTGGATGGAGCCCGGGCTCCCCAGGAAAGTGGGGCCCACATATCTGGGGTTCAGGTGTCTTGGGGATACAAACCAGAAACCAGTCTGCTTCCAGTGGAGATGTGAGATCTCTAGGACATTCCACCAGAGAGCAGCCTGGGTGTTCTAGCCATCTTTGTCTGTGGTGTCCAAGCTCTGGAGCCATAACTGAGGGTAACGGATGGATTTGCTCCGGAGGCTTTGGAAGTTTGTACTGCTCAAGGAGCAGCATGTGGGAGGTGGTCTTCTGCCCTTTCTCTGTGACCTGGACGCTGGAAGACTCCTCTGGTCCAGTCTTGTGACCTCTGCTGTCCTGAACTCAGAGAACTAAGAGCTGGTCTCACGCAGCTTCGCAACAAGGGAAGTCACTGCAATGAGAAGCTCGCGCACCACAACGAAGAGTAGCCCCTGCTCCCTGCAACTAGAGAAAACCCGCGTGCAGCAACGAAGACCCAATGCTGCCAAAAATAAATAAATTTATATTAAAAAAAAGCATAAAAAAAAAGACGAGGACTTCCCTGGTGGCACAGTGGTTAAGAATCCGCCTGCCAATGCAGGGGACATGGCTTCGAGCCCTGCATTGGGAAGATCCCACATGCCGTGGAGCAACTAAGCCCATGTGCCACAACTACTGAGCCTGCGTGCCTAGACCGCGTGCTCCACAACAAGAGAAGCCACTGCAATGAGAAGCCCGCACACCACAATGAAGAATAGCCCCCGCTCGCCACAACTAGAGAAAGCCTGTGCACAGCAATGAAGACCCAACGCAGCCAAATAAATAAATAATTATTTTTTTTTTAAAAAGATGAGGTTTGGGGAGCCTGTCTGTCTCAAATTTGGGGAAGCCCTTTGTGAGAGAAGGTGGAAAGATCTGGCATCTTGGCGTCTCGGTGGCAGTTTTTCTGGAAGGCTCCGTGGGCCAGGCACACAGGGCAGAATATTCGTGTGTTATTGCTGCCCTACCCTCTCCCCTTGGCTTGACCTTCCTCCCTAAACTCCTCTGAGCAGACCTGGTGGTGGGGGCTCCTGGGGGTGAGATCTGCTAAGGATGATGCCTCACGCCTGAGCTGGCATGGTCGGGGGAGAGCTGTGGAGGTGGGCAGAGCTGCTGGCGGTGCCAAGGTGAAGGGGCTGCGGTAGTCGGGGCATGCAGGCTGGTGTGCAAGGCCCTTCCAAGCCATGGAAACATTAGCTCTGATTGCTGGACAAGCAAAGTGCCGCTGAGGGGGAGCTGGAGCTGCTCTCCCTTGTCTCTGGGACGGACATAGCAGTGTCCTGGAGGCCTGAGTCGCTCCTGAAGGGCGTACTGTTTTGCTCCTTGCGCTCACTGGTCTTAAGGACAGTGGTGAGGCCACGTGGGCAACTCGAGTGGCCTATCTCCTATCGTGCTGCCGGTTCCCAGAGCGGGGAAGGGCCCTCACCCATTCTCAAGCAGATGTGGCCCCGATATGCCTTTGCATTGGGGCGAAGTGCAAGGTCACCTCACTTCAACAGCTGGATGGGAGGGGCCTGGGAGGCAGAAGACAGAGGGGGAGGCAAGTGTGGTCGCAGAAGTTTCTGGGTGAGTCAGGGCTGCCTGGAAGTGGGAGTCAGTGGCCGCAGGAGTTAGCCTGGGGCTGAGGAGGCCGAGGACTGGGCCCGGGAGTGTTGGTAGCTCAGGTCTGTTCCTGACCCAGGCCAGTGGGAACCATGGAGAGCTGGGCCACCCCCAGGCGCCCATAGCTCCTTGTCTGAGCTGCTTCCAGTTGGAAGAAGGGGAGAAGGACCCTGGGCAGAAAGACCTCGCCTGGCCCACTGACTGACCCCCAGAAACAGGGGGTTGAATGGAGTAGGGTGCAGGTGAGCCAGCTTGGTTCCTGTCCAAAGCTCGTTCTGTTTTTGTCCTGGCATCTTTGCTCTTCTAGGAAATTATTATTATCATACCTGACATTTGTAGAATGCTTTTTTTTTTTTTTGGCCATGCGACTTGCAGAATCTTAGTTCTCCGACCAGGGATTGAACCCAGATCCCGGCACTGAAAGTGCCGAGTCCTAACCACTGGACCACTGGGAAATTCCCCATAGAATGTTTTTAAACATCATCTGATGTTTAAAATACTCCGAAGGGGTTGGCAAAGCAGGTATCATTCTCTGCGTTTTATGGGTGAATGGAGCTGGGTGTGGGGAGTGAGGGGCAGCCCATATACTAACCTGCATGGCAGTGAGGAAGGCTCCAAGGAGCAGAGCCCAGCTCTCCTGGCTTCTAACGGTGTCCAGAGAGACCAGTCTGGCTCTGGGTCTCACGGCAAAGGAAAGCCCTGAGATGTGGGCCTGGCCCAGGAAGGTGTCAGATCTGGTTCCTGAGCTCGAGAACCAAGCTAGCTTCCTCCCACTTCCCGGCTTGGGGAGGAGGTGGGTCTGTGTCATTGCTCCCCCACACCCGCCAAGCCCATGACGGCTCTGACCTGAACCCAAGGCGTTTATCTGACTGCGACCTTGGGGAGCCACACTCCTTTAGCCCCCAGTGGGTTGCTCCCTGCCTGGTACCCCAAAGTTAGACCATCAGCCCTCCCAGAGGTGGTCTTCGAGCTCTCGGGTGAGGAGGTGGAGGTGGGGGAAACCACCCGCCTGCCTCAGAATCCAACTTGCACCCCTCCCTCCTTCCTTTTCCTTCCCACCCACCTCGGCCCCTCTGAATGGAGGAAGTATTGCCAATGACTCCTGCAAGGATCTGTGCTCACTTCAGGCAGGGAAAGCTGAGCATCCCTTTAATGATCGAGTCACACCCAGGGCTTAGGGCTTAATGTTTTGCTTCTTCCAAAGGTACTTGCCTTTTGAAAGTGAGTACTCACCCATATTCATGAATCCTCCGGGCTTCAGTGCTGAGCACGTGTGTACACCATGGCTGTGGGATCCCGGGCGATTTCTCTGTGTACCTCCCAAACCAAGAATTCCCAGGAATTAGGGGTGGGGAAGGGGGATGGAGTTATTCTGTCAATCTCTGGACTTTATGGGTTAAAAACAATTGTCTTGAAGTCTTGAACATCCTTTTCAAAGGGAGGAAGAAGAGGGTAGGCAGAGAAGTCGCTGTCCGTCTGAGGCTGACTCACCCCCTCTCATTTCGGGGTGGGCGGGGTAGTGGCCAGATGCTGGGACAACTCAAGAGACCTGAAATTGGTGGAGAGCTGGGTTCCAGAACCAGCCCACTGCTAACTAGCCTAACTAGCCCTGTGGTCTTGGGATAATCACTTATCAGAGTTTTAGGGTCCTGATCAGTGAAATCAAACCAGTTCGTCTGTGAGGAGGTCCCTTTTGACCCCCATCCCATGGTTCCCACTGACTGCTGCCACATCATTGTGTCCTATCCCTTGGGTGAATTATTTTGGGGCTAGAGTCCAGCCCGGGACAAGCTGTCCTGGTGGGATTAGCCTTGACTTTAGGAGCTTGGCCAGGAAGCCAAAGAACCTTCCGCGAATGGCTGCCTGGCCTCCTTGTCTGGGGGGAGGAGAGAGGGGCCCACAGAACGGTGAGGGAGAGGGTCTCAGGGTCCCAGGAGGAGGTAGGCACTTCCCTCCTAAGTTCCTTTTCAGCATCAGCGTCTGTAAAGCCATCTGAAGACTTATCCAAGAGGTGAAGAAACAAGGGGCCTTGAGCAGTGAACATTTACTCTATAAATAAGGCCAAGAAAGGGCTTCCCTGGTGGCGCAGTGGTTGAGAGTCCGCCTGCCGATGCAGGGGACGCAGGTTCGTGCCCCGGTCCAGGAGGATCCCACATGCCGCGGAGCGGCTGGGTCCATGAGCCATGGCCGCTGAGCCTACGCGTCTGGAGCCTGTGCTCCGCAATGGGAGAGGCCACAACAGTGAGAGGCCCGTGTACTGCCAAAAAAAAAAAAAAAGGCCAAGAAAAAATGTGATGCCAGAGGGGTCGCTGCCATTGGCTCAGTCCAGGAGTGCTCAGGGACAGGATCTAGAACACGGAGGGGTTGGGCTGCCGCTCTGGCCTCGTGAACTTTGATTCTGAAGTGCCCTCCGCTGCACCTCAGGCACCGCAGATGAGACGTCCAAGTGTCTGGGCAGAGGACAGCCTGGTGAGAGACGGGGGACTCCCTGGACGACCAGAACACTATTCCTGACTCCCAGGGACAGGTGTGTCCAGAGGTAGAAGTGGAAAGTGACTGTACCAGCAGGACTCTTTTTTTTTTTTTTTAACTGATGGCGCATCTGCGTGATCATGTGTGAGGAACGGTGTAGTCTTCCTGTGTGTGACTCTGCACTCAATGGTTTCAGTTCAAACGGATGAGAAGTCACGTCGACAGATGCTTGGAAACATGCGCTAAGGAGACTTGGAAGGTTGGAACTGAGTCTACATTCTGGTCCGTGAAGAGGTCGGCCAAAGCAGGTCAACCAAACAAAAGATCTTGGGTGTTGACCTCTCTTCTCCCGAGGTCCAGTTCCAAACTCGAGACAGACTCCCTGACACTTGGTACTGAGGGTGACCCAGAGCAGGGATTCTCAAACTTTGGTGTTCATTAGAATCACCTTGTGAAACACCCAGATTCACACTGACCCAACCCTGGAGATGGGGCATCTGTGCCGGGAAAGCCCTGCACGGCTTGGATGCCACTCGCTGTGGTCTAGAGAGCTCAGCTTTGTTTCTTGGCCTGAGTGCTAGCCCAGCCCTGGGTGGCCTGTTGAGCCAACACTTGACTTTGCTGTGTCTGCTTTCTCATTTCAAGAGAAGTTAATAATCCTTGCTTTCCCTGCTTCAGAGGACTGCTGTGGGGGATGAAGAACATGAAGTTACTTGGGGAAGTATGAAGTTCTGTGTGAAGGTCAGATGTCATCTAGCTCTGTGCCGGGTGTATGTTGATCAGCAAAGTGAAAAGATGCTGTGATGGGGGGCTTCTTGGGCTGCTGGAGAGAATGATCAAGAGGAGGAATTTTTAGGGAGAAGGCAGGGGAGGCAGGAGAGTGGTTGTCAACCACCCCACCCCACCTGACTTAGGCAGTGGGACAGACAGACCCAAGGAGAGCTGCTGGGCAGGAAGTACCAAGGCAGTGGCTGAACCCCAGCTCCTTCATCTCCCCTCACCCACTAGGTCCTTCCATGGAACCCTAGCATCTCATGGGACATGGTTTGCAAACCATGTGGGAGCAGAAAGAACTCTAGACTGAGGGCCATGGACTTGGGCTCTGTCCCAACTTTACCCCTGATCTTGGGCAAGTCTCTAAAGCTCCCCAGCCAGAGCTTCCTCCTCTGCAGTGGACTCACCAAGTCCCCTGGCAACTCCGCAGTAACCTGAGTCTGCACAAAAGTGTTTGGGAAGAGTTAGGAGCTGGAAAAATGTCCAGTGTTTGGTGGTGGAGAGAGGAGAGAGGAACTGAGCCTGGGGTTCCCACTAAGGCTGTGGGAGGGTGGGGGAGCAGCTGAATGGTTGACCCCCCGCCACCCCCCAGAGAAAGGCTGACGGCAGAGGGGGCGTCAGGAGAGAAAGCAGAGCAAGTTTATGCTGTGTTTTGCCTGGGGCACCAGCCTGTCAGGCTCAGGGGCCTTCCCATGATTGCCCAGGCTGAGCTGGGGACTTGCTATTCACGTACCCTGTCCAGGGCCCGGGCGGCTGCCTTGACATTAGCACATACAGTGCGGTACTACGTGTCCTGGGGTAGACTGAGACTCATCTTACCAGGCTCTCACACTGGCCAGCATGTCCTGGGTCCTCTGCGTCCTCCACCCCTCCTCCAGGGCCGCTAGGGGGCTTCAGCAAGACCCTAGGGAGGCCAGGGTGGGTGGTAAGACACTGGGTTTGATTTCACAGAATTGAACTGAGTTTAACTGGAGGCTCTTGAAGCCTCTGACTGCCTCCTGGAGGAGAGATTGGGCCCAATAGCACAGCTGCTTCCTGGGGATTGAGCTCTGGGGACCCAATGGCATGGCTTGTTCCACTGAGAGACTTTCTGTCAGAGAAGTTATTTTTAGCCTGGGAAGGAAGGTCACAGGGCATGAAACCATCACCCTGGGTTTTTTTTTTCACTCCAAATTGCTTAGCGGAAGGGCAAGGGCAGCTTGGCGCTAAGTCACAAAAACCAGGGAAGAGTATGGATGTAAATGTGTATACACACATGTACCCACTTGACTTCCTGTCCAGGGTCCAGGCGTGGAAATACACAACAGTGAGAAGGTCACGTATACCTCCAAAGTATGGGGTCCTTATCTCCCTTCAGAGGATGCAGCTCTCTCACCCCCACCAGGACAGATGGTGTTTTGCCAATATTAGAAATGCCACAGGCATTTAGACCCACAGTCTCTTCAGCCCGGTATCACCACCATCAACAACACCATCAAAATCACTATCACCACCATCATCATCACCATCATCATCAACAACATTAATAGTAGAGGGTGACAAGGCCTGTTGGAAAGGGCTGGATTCCCTAGAGGAGAATCCTTGACCACTGCTATTTCAAGGTCAAATGCAAAGGCCTGTTGACCCATATACTTTGGGAGCCTCCAGTGGGCACGTGAGTGGGGAGGGGCCAAGAGCAGAAGCCTTGGGGTCAGGATAATTTGGCTGAGCAGAGGTTTGCAGCTTTGGCTGCATGTTAGAATTGCTCCCCAGTTATTATTATTATTTTTTTCCCCAGTTATTTTTTGGGGGGGTGGTAAAGTTCTGATGCTGGGGCTACACCCTGGACTAATTTAATCAGAGCCTCTGAGGAGGGGGAGAGGAGTGGGATCAATACACAGCCAGTGTCAAGAACCACTGGTTCAGAGGCAGTTTTCTGAGCTCACGTGGACTGTGCTTCTCAAACTGTTAATATGCAACAAATGAATTGTTAAAATGCAGATTCTGATTCAGTGGTTCTAGGCTGGGGCCTGAGAGTCTGCGTCTCTACCAGGTTCCCAGGTGATGCTGATGCTGCAGGGGCCTGGACCACACGCTGAGTAGCACGGGGGGAGGGGGGTTGGATGGGGTAGGGGGCAGGGTAGAACCCCTCTGTAGGGTCAGGCAATCTCCTCGGCAGCTCTGGAGTTAAATGGCCTCAGCCAGTTGCTAGCTGTGTGATGTTGGGCAAGGCATTCAGTGCCTCTAATTCCAGTCCTCTCATCTGTAAAATGGGGATGAGTAAGACTTGTTTTACAGAAGTAAGCAAGTTGAGTAAGATCAAGTAAGTTCATGTTTTATACATAAAGTGCTCAAGCATTGCCTGGCACACTGAATAATTGTACAAATGTATCTCACATATATCTTGCTGCTCAGAGGCCTGTCAATCTCTTGGATTAAACCAAATTCCTGCCATAAGATTTTTTTCCAGAGGTTGTCGGGGGTGGGAGGGTGGGGGTGGGGGGGAGATAGAGATGCAAGCAAAGGAATCAGGACTTACAGGTATTCAGGTGGTAATGAAAGAAAATTTTAATGAGTAACCTCCAGCTCCCCCCACTAAGAGACCAGGAATTCCTGTTGTACCCAAATCTCCCCATGGACCTCTTCATAGCACTTTCTGGGGGTCAGGCAGTGTCCCAGCTCTGGGAACAGAGGGAGGATTAAGCCTTGGTTCCTGCAGTCCAGGAGTCAGAGAGGGCGCATGCAGGGAGGGGCGAGGTACCAGCGGGAAGGGGTTCCTCTGTGCTCCCCTCAACACAGCGTAGCATGGAAGGTCTGAACAAGGAGCAGGCAGTTCTGGGTTCCACTTGCCCTCTAGCCGCCTGGTGTCTTGGGCAAATCAAAGACTTTCTCTAGACCTTCACCTCTGAAACCTGGCTGACAGTAATAAGGGAGGTGAATGTGGTCACAAATGTGAAGGTTGTTGGGGGAAGTGTTATATCAACATGTGGGCTCCTTCATAATAAAAGGCACCCAAACTTCCCATCCTTCTGAATTTGACAGCAGGTTGTATCTGTGAGGGTTAATGAGAAAATATTTGTTCCTGGCCTCTGGAGGCTTCCCCAGCTTTCAGGGAACAAGGGGGTGGGTACCCCGAGGCAGAAGGGGTAGGTACCCCCAAGAAGTGGCTTTTCTTTGTGGGAGGCAGAGCTGGGCCGGAGAGAGGAGGCGCTGTACCCAGCAGGGAGGAGGGATGCTGCTTCCTCAGAAAGAGTCCTGTGAATCAAGGGAGATCTGGGGATGTCTCAGCTACCCTGAGGCAGGGCACCCACGGTCCCGTCCCCTCGTCCCCATGTGTCGGCAATGCTCCCCCTCTGTGGGTCTCCTCCTTAAACAGGTCCCAACCTGGGTGGGAGTGGGCAGAAGGGTTAGGCCCCACCCTCTCTTTTGACCCCATCGTCCAAATAAATCACACTTGTCCCTTGACAGAGGCATCTGACACAGATTGCGCCCCTTCCTGCCTTCTGCTTTGCTCTCCCAGTGCCCTTGGCTCTCCCCGTAAAGCTCTGGGCCCTTAGAAGGGGATCCCCTCAGGAGGGGTTTGCTAAGGCCACCAGGAAGCCCAGGCCTGCCCCTTTTGTGTATCTCTTCCTCCTCAGGCCATGTCCCCTCTAATCTTAGGTAGAGAGGCCAGCAAATGCCTGCCCTTAAGGGGACAGAATTGGATGTGTGACTTAAGGTTGAGAGCCACAAGTAATCCCCTAAGTGCTCTGCTCCTTAAGCTAAGAGGATCTGGCCAGCACACACCTGTTTTCACTACTTTGCTGGTAGCAATATAAAAAGCACGCTGGTTAATGACTCTAGGAACTGATAAGGGGTGGGGTGGACATGCATCTGTCCTATCCTGGAAAGATCTCCGGGTAAGCCAGGCTGCACGTGTCTGCCCGCAAGGCTGAGGAAGGGCTGGAAGGGCTCGCCCAACTTCCATCCCCACGGGGAGGCCGGAGAGGCAGGGTCAGGGGCGGGGCTCGGGGTGGGTCAGCTGTTCGCTCTGAGCCACGGCTCCCATCAAGAGGGAGGCTCTGCCCGCCACGCAGGGCGGTAATGAAGACCAGGGAGGGAGGAGCCCCACAGTCCCGCTGGTCCACACCGCTCTCCTGGAGACAGGAGCTAGGCTGAGTTAGACTTTTGAGAAGCAAAGCGTGTGCCAACCCCTTGACATTTACCAATCGTGTTCTAATCATCTAGAACTGCAAGTTTCCGCTTCGGGTGGCACAGAAGATGTTGGCAGTTTGTTGGAGAATCATTTCTCTGCTGGAGACCCAAGTCTAGAGGAGAAGGAAAGGGCGCTTCAGACAGAAGCGGCCCCTGGAGAGACGAACCCGCTCCTTCACCCCACAGATGGCAGGGAGGCTGGGGGCTCGGAGGAGACAGCCGCCGGGGCCCCCGCCACCAACCGCCTGGGCTCTGATCCTGAAGCCAGCCTCTCCAAAGCCTCAGCCTCCGAGTCAGCTCCCCCTGGGGAACCTGCGGGGTCCGGGGAGGAAGATACGGGCCCACCTGGAGCAAGCGCCCTTCCCCCAGGAGGGGAGGGGGCGCCCGGGGAGGAGGGGGCGCCAGAGCTCAGCTCAGGAGAGGGCCCAGGACTGGAGGCGGAGGGACAAGCTGGGAGTGGCGAGGTCCCGGAGGAAGCCGCGGAGCCGCTAGGGGACGACCCCGCGCAGGAAGCAGCAGCAGGGCCCCCAGAGCCTGAAGACTCAGGGGACTCTCCCAGCAAGGAGGTCGAGACAGGAGGGGAGGGCAGCCCAGGGCCCGGTCAGGAGCCAGAATTGCCAGATGGAGTCGCGAACTTGGACGCAGAAGCCGCGGAGGGGGCGGAGGACCAGGGGGAGCCCAGCCCCAGCCCAGTGTCGGACACGCGCGCAGAGGTGGGGGGCGCGCAGGAGGACCGCCCCGCAGAGGGGATGCCCGAGGACCATGAGGACGCGGCCTCCTACGAAGAAGAGGGGGGCGAAGAATCCGAAGAGGACAGCGGCGACGGGGCTAGTTCGGAAGAAGCAGGGGGCTCCTCGGAAGAGGAAGAAGCCGGGGAGGAAGTTGGGGAAGGAGCCCAGGAAGCGGCGGGCAGCGCGAGCAGCGGGGAGGAGGGGGCCCGACCGAGCGCTGAGGAGTTGCACGCGGGGCCCGAGGGGGCCGAGGCGCAGGAGCCCAAGAAGGAGGGGCCTCAGGGTAGGGGATCCCCGGGCTGCTCCGGGCACCTCCGCGGGGGAGGCGGGCTGGCGGGGGCGTGGCGGCTGCTCCGGGAATTGGGGCGGCTGCGGTCTTCCCGGAGGTCTTGTGTGTAGGGGCAGGCAGGGTCCCACAGGGCGGGAGAGCCCCCAGCCAGTCCCGGGTTCGTGGGGTGGAGGCCCCATGGGGGTTGCCCGGCCCTTGGGGTGCCTTCGGGCTGTTCATTAGCCACTTATCCCCACTTCGGAGGGACCCTGGAGAGCCCAGAGGAACCTGATCAAGTTATAGGCCATCAGAAACTTACCGGTTAAGGTCCCTCAATGCACTTTAACACAGACTGGTGCCTTAACCCAAAGGACGGGGTGGCGGTGGGGGGCATAGTGGCAGGATTTCAGGCCCAGAGGCAGGCTGGTGGGTGTGAGGGGGCACTGCGGGACCATGTTGGTGGGCTAGCTCCTGGGATCTCCCCTTGAAGACTAGGCCAT
>NW_020174705.1:3598245-3599419 GCF_003031525.2 Neophocaena asiaeorientalis asiaeorientalis | reverse complement strand
CTCTGTAGCATCCTAGGGAGGTGTGGCCTCATCCACCAAGTACACTGACCGGGACCAAGAACTGGCTTGTAGGATGGAGGCACTGGGGTCAATCTTCACTTTCCAACACAGGTTTCCTTGCAGAGTTTAGTTTCCACACCTGTCAGGTACTCGCACTGGGGGAGCAAGCCCCTCCCCTTTCCCTGGCCTCCCAGTTCTGGATCTGATCTCAGAAAGAATCACTCTTTTGAGGTGCTGCATGAGGCACATTGATTCTTCTCTTCTCCCTTCCCTCCTGGAACTGGTCTCCCTCTGCCCCACAGGCCAAGTCTATCCTCCTTCTATCACCTAAAATCCTTTGTGCAATCAGCCCCCGTAGAAACAGCTGTGATGTTAGAGGCCCAGGAATGTGAGCACCCCTCCCTGGAGCCTCAGGTGGTCAGGGACATCTCTTGCTGGGTCAGAAGCAGCGGTGGCCCCGCCTCTCCCTCCCCCCTCCCCCCTCCGCTCCCCAAGACTCCCTGTAGCAGCTCTTCCTGATAAAATGCACACTTGACCAGGCCAGTGGTTCTCTTAGAACCCCAAATGCAGACTCCTATAAACCACTCCTCTCAGGAAGTTTTCTAACTCCCCCTGCTAAGACTTCGTAGGCACACTTCTTAGGCCCTCCTAGCTTCTGGAATCTTTCCTTCCGTACGTACCCACATCGCTGTCTGTAATTATATTACTTTCCAGGTTATTTCACCCCCTCTCCCCGCCAGACTGTAGAAAACCCCACAAGGGCAGAGCTGGGTCGGTTTTGGGCACCACGGCATTCACAACGCTGTGCTCCGTGCTTGGTGTATGTAGTAGGTGCTCGATCAACAGTTGTTGAATACCTAAAATGGATCGAGGAGCTTAACAAGTTGAGTTTGAATTTTAAAACTCCCTCCTAGAAACAGGGCTCCTTGCAGTTGAAGCTGGCAAACCTTGGTCAGCACTTGCTCACAGCCCCGCCCTTGCCTGACTGGAGGGAACCTAGAGCCACTGGCTCCTAGTTCTGCCCTAACCCTGCTCTCTGCTTCTCTCCCCAGAAGAGGCAGAAGATGTGAGTGAGGAAGCCCCGCTGAGGGACCGCTCCCACATTGAGAAAACTCTGATGCTGAATGAGGACAAGCCAACTGATGATTTCTCTGGTAACCAGGGGCAGGAGCTG
>NW_020174705.1:3567270-3598234 GCF_003031525.2 Neophocaena asiaeorientalis asiaeorientalis | reverse complement strand
GGGCGGGGGGTGGGCTGTGTTGGTGAGGACCTGGGCTGGGCTGGGAGAGCCCTGTGGCCAGCGGCCACGCAGCACCTGGCGGGGCATGGCTGCAGCTCTGAGGCCAGCAGGCACCCCAGGGAGGAGGAGCGCCCTGGAGATGGGGGGCTTCATGGAGAAGCCCGTGCGCATCATCCAAGGCTGGAGGGCTCTGGGTTGGTGGGGAGGAGGAAAGGCGATCCAAGCAGAGGGACCAGCGAAAGGGTGGAAGGCAAATCCCAGTGCTGCTGCCTGGGGACGGTGCAGCCTCCAAGTCATGGCCAGGAAGGGTTGTTCATCACTTTGGCTTTGATTTTTTTCAGTTGATAAAGCCCTTTGGTGTCCAGTATTTCATTTCATTCTTGTAATAACCCAAGGCTTTCAGCAGGGCTTACTGTCTCCTCTTAATCGATGAGCTGGTGAAAGCTCAGAGCGGGGCAGGGCTTTGCTCTGGCACACAGCTGGAGACGGGCAGCTCACAGGCAGGGTCTGGAAAGACTGACCCTCGGTGGCCCCATGTTCTTCCCTCCCTGTGCCTCACCCCATGAGCCCCTTCTCCCTGGAGCCCCACTCTTCTCAAGAAGATACTTGGGATGGCTGAATCCTCCCAGGGGCACCGAGGATGCGGTGAAGGGCGCAGGGCTGGGGCGGCCATGCCTCCTTGCCCTCTAAACCTAAGGCAAGCATGAGTACAGTTTGCGGGGGCAGAGAGAAGGAGATGGGGTTCCCATCTGCCATAGAAAGGGCCTTCAGGTAGCTGCAGGCTGAAGTGGTGCTTCTGGACACACTGTTGAGGGGAAGGAGAAGAGGGTTAGGTTAAAAAAAAAAACTCTGGAGACTTTCAGGGGTTGGGGGGATGCCTTTCAGTTTAAAGATTTCTGAGGGTTGGGGTGTGCACCAGCTCCCCCCAGGAACACTGATGTACTGCACGGCCCCTGCTCCCCACCAGGCGGGGCCAGAGCCGCCCTGGGGAGTGAGACGGATCCACAGCGGTGAAGCCGCCCGGTGAGGCCCCTGCCTGACCCTTGCCCTTCTCTGCCCCCAGTGGTGCTGCAGCGGCTTCGAAAGATCTACCACTCATCCATCAAGCCCCTGGAGCAGTCTTACAAATACAATGAGCTTCGGCAGCACGAGATCACAGGTACCTCTAGTGTCCGGAGGCCGGAGGTCGGGCCTATACCTCTGACTGTCCACACTTCCCTGAGCCCTCAAGGGGAGTTCTCCTGAGTTATCAGGGAGGGGCAGAGACCTCAGTGACACGAACCATCCTTTCCCAGCAGGTGTGCCCCTTAATTTGCACAGGGCTTTATGGGAGAGCAAGTGTTTCATCTGTGAGCATTCATGCAGGCAGTTTTGGTTTCCAAGGATGGAGATGCCAACTTCCATCCCTCCTGTGCTCAAAAGCCACGAAGGGCTCCCCATTCACATACAGGTGGTGTCTTCAGTCCCCTGATTGGCCTAGAATCCTTCCCTCCTCCTAATGGCTTCTCAACTCAACTTCCCTTGGGTCTGGATTCTTTCAGAAATTGATTTTCAAAATCATAAAAATAAGATATACTTGTTGCCAAAAAAGTTCTGTGCAAAATAGTATAGATTGAAAAATAAAAATCTCTTTCTTGATTTCCAGCCTCTCTAATTCCACTCCCAGAGACAGCTGCTGCTATGGTTTCTCATGAATACTTCCAGATAGCGCTCTGCTTATATGAGCATATCCAAGGGTGTCTTTTCGTTTGTTTTACAAAGATGGGATCACACCACAGAGCTGCTCTTTCTGGTCCTTGTGAACCCACCACCCTAAATTACATACCCTGCTGATGGAACACAGGGTGTTTGCCATGTTCTGTTTTTAAAGCGTTACAAACACTGCTATAAGTGTTATGTATTTCATGGAAGTATATTTGAGGGATACATATTTTAAAGAAATGCTGGAATTCAGTATTTTGATAGTTGTTGCTCAGTTGCCTTAGGTTGTCCTCTGTGTACCCACAACAACAGGATCGTGTTCTTGTTGCCCCACAGCAAGGCCATTTTTAAGTGTCGCTTGTCTTGGAAACCTGTTAACAATGGCATCTAATTGCCATTTAATGGCTAGTGGTTTGCACGTCTCTTCCTATGTTAGTTGGCTGTTTCTGTATCATCACAGTGATGTTCCCAATGGCTCTACAGCGGATGGGGTGTGTAGGGCCTACATTATTCCTGCTTTACAGAAGGTGGACTGGAGGCCCTGAGAGATGCTGGGCTACTCAGACCACGCAGCTGGAATTAGGAGTGGTAACTTTCTCCTTCTTCCTTTTTCACAATTCCCTTGCAATTTTCTTCGACAGGCGGCCCAGGGGGATGGTTTCTCTGTGGGGAGAGCATCCCAGTGTCCTGATCTCACTTTCCAGGCTCCCTCCTCTCCCTTTGTCTGTCGCCAGTGCCAGGGCTCCTCTGTGCCCCTGGGCAGCCTCCTGTGTGACCTCCCTGCTGGGTCCCTCACTTGCAGCCTCCTTCGTGTGCCAGTGCCGCCCCCTGCTGCAAAGAGCGGGGACAGCAGCTGGCAAAGCCTGCTGGAGTGGTCTCGTGGGAGAGCTGGAAGGCTCAGTTCCCCTTGGCGTGGCCTGGGCCTGGGGAAAAAGGCTTCTTGTAGGAACTCTGTGGCTGTAACTGGGGACTCCTGCCACCCCCAACCCCCAGCCTGCCAGTCCCTTCCTGTCCCCGAGCCAGGGGTTGACACCCAGCAGTGCAAAGGACTCACTGAGTGTCTTTACCAGCAGGGAGGAAGGGGCATGGCCTGGTACCAATTTCAGGTAATAAATATGTGCTCTCCCCTCACAAGACACCATCTTGGTCTCAGGGCTCAAGGAGGGGCTGTAAGTCAGCAGGAAGAAGCCTCTCACTGCCCCTTCCCTGAGCCCTGGAGAATTCTGCTTTTCCTGCTCAGGGACCCCAACTGGGGAAGCCCAGGCAGGGTGTTCTCCCCAACATGGGACAAGAACCCGAGAATTGCCAAGTCAGCGCTTGGTCTCGGAGACGGGCAAATGTGCCGTGGACTTTGGAGACTAATATTTGAGACCGGCCCTGGAGCCTGGCTTGGGCTGAGCCTGAGGAGGGGTGTCGAGAGGTGCAGTTAAGGGGAGGCAGGCAGGGGACAGGCAGCGCCTGAGTCCAGACCATCCAAGGGTGTATAAGCCTCTTCTGTGTCCTTTGTTTGGTTACCAATCCAGATAGCGGCATTTCAGCCTCTCCCTGCATGGCTACTCTCTCCTGCCCCTTTTATGAACCGTTCGCCCCCAGATCTGAACCAGGAGGAGTTGACTTCAATTGATCCCTTCCACTCTGGGGCTGGTGTGCTGTGGATCTGTGCATGGCCCAAATGCTGTCTTCCCATGTCCTCTAACTGGGTCATTGCACTAACATAGCATGAGATGTGCCCCTGATGGTGACACGCTCTCTGGTCCAGGGTAGAATCCCACAACTCAAGATGGACTGTCTGGGACGCAGAGTGAAGAACCCTGTCCCTCCTCAGTAAGGAGCTTTGTGAGTTCATGTCTCATCCCTGCTGCCCACAGATGGGGAAATCACATCCAAGCCAATGGTGCTGTTCCTGGGACCGTGGAGTGTTGGCAAATCCACCATGATAAACTATCTCCTTGGGCTGGAAAACACTCGCTACCAGCTCTATACAGGTAACAGTGAGACTTTCTTGTATGATTGTTGGTATTTTAGTGTCATATGTAAAAAGAATTTTGAAGAATGAAAACATTCAGGGGATGTAATGTACAGCACAGGGAATATAGGCAACAGCAGTGTAGTAACTTTGTGTGGTGACTGATGGTAACTAGACTTATTGTGGAGATAATTTCATAATGTATGAAACTATTGAATCACTCTGTCATATACCTGAATCTAACATAATATTGTAAGTCAATTATACTTCAATTAAAGAAATAAAATATGACAGATTAAAAAAAGAAAAAAGAAAAATTAAAATATTCATATGTGTCTTCAATATAATAATGAAGATTACATGCAAGAAATCAGCAGTTAAGCCCATGTTCACAGAGCATTATTCACAATGGCCAAGAGCTATAAACAACCCAAACGTCCATCAATGGATGGTGGATAAAAAAACATGTGTTCCATCCATGCAGTGGAATATTATTCAGCCTTGAAAAGGAATGAATTTGTAATACATGCCACAGCATGGATAAACCTTGAAGACATTATGCTAAGTGAAATAAGCTAGACACAAAAGGACAAATATTGTATGAGTTCACTTATATGAGGTCCCAGAGTAGTCAAATTCATAGAGACAGAAAGTGCAGGAGAGATTCTAGGGGCAGGGGGTGGGGGAATGGGAGTTAGTGTTTGATGGGGACAGAGTTTCAGTTTGTCAAGATGAAAATATTCTGGAGATGATGGTGGTGATGGTTGCACAACAGTGTGAATGTTCTTAATCCCACTGAACTGTGCACTTAGAAATGGTTAAAATGGTACATTTTATGTTATGTATATTTTATCACAATTAAAATAAAAGAAGCCACTAGGTTAGCAAACATAGTATCCAACACCTGTGGCAAGCCCTCCGTGAAACATCTTGCTTGTCCATGTCCTTGGTGGTGGATTGCTTCCCCAGAGATGACTGTGTTCCCTTTAACCCCACGCCTGTGTGTGCAGGCGCCGAGCCCACCACCTCCGAGTTCACGGTCCTCATGCACGGGCCCAAGTTGAAGACCATCGAGGGTATCGTCATGGCTGCTGACAGTGCCCGGTCATTCTCGCCCCTTGAGAAGTTTGGCCAGAATTTCCTGGAGAAGCTGATCGGCATTGAGGTTCCCCACAAACTTCTGGAGCGGGTCACATTTGTGGATACGCCAGGCATCATCGAGAACCGCAAGCAACAAGAAAGAGGTAATTTAACAATAATTTCTGAACAGCATGAGCGCTGTCTTAGAAAACTGTTAACATTTTAGACAGTGGATGGTAGGCAGACATGGGAGAGGCTAGTGTTGTCCAAGACCAGGGGATGCATTCTTCGCTTCCAGCCCCTTCTTGTTGTCACTGTGGTGCCTCTTAGGTGTGGGGTACCTCATCCTTTTCCCTTCCCAAGGACTGATCAGGTTTGGAGGCCATCAGCATTTTCCCAAGGGGAAGCCTGGTCTTCTCTGTCAGGAGCTCCTTGAGGTCTGTTCTGGGGCTGAGCTGTCTTTGGGAGGCCCATGGTGTCCAGGTGATCGAGAGCCTGGACTCGTTGGATCCCAGTCCACATGTACTTGACCTCTGGCTAACTTGGATCTGGGTTAAACCTGACTTTCAACTCTTCCTAGTCCCAGTATCTGCTTTACCAGGCCTGTTTCAATAGAAGCCTGTCTCAGACTTTCCAAAGCTCTACTTGCCTTCAGGTGGCAGGGGAGTGCCACTTAGTGTCACTATGATGCAGGGCCGTCTGCAGAGATGAGTCATAACGGGGCATTTGTAGGAATATATGACCAGATGGTGGATCTCAGTTTATGGTTATAACTCTCATTTTGGTTATAACCAGAACCCTGTTTTATGGCTAGTAATAATATTATCACTAATAATTATAATAATAAATTAATCTTTATTGCACTCCTATAATGCATAGGATAATTTTATGCATTACTGACTGATCATTGTAGAAACATTTCAAGACAGGTATTCCTAGTCCTCTCATTTTGGAAATAAATTAAAGGAATTAGAATGTATCGAGCTGGCTGTGTGACAGGCTGGCAGTTTTAGTTTGGTGCTTTGCTAAATTTATAGCAACATCATAATCTTTGTATCATCTTAGGTGTTATTGTTCTTCTTGTCATTTTGCAGCTAAAATGCTAAGGCTTAGAAGCATTTAATATTCAGCTGGCCAGTGGCAGGGCCCAAGTTCTAGTACAGGTCTTGATGGCAGGTCCATGTTTCTTTCCCCTAAGTAAGGCACCTTCTCTTTTATTCCTTCTAATTCCCTGACATTTTTCCTTCAACATCTTTGCCACTGCTCAGATCTTTGCAGACAGGGGGAAAATCTCCATTTGGAAAAAGTGTTTTGCTTTCCTGGAGCCTTGGATTCCATTGTGGATTAAAACAAGGATCAGGCCGTTCTTTTTTTTTCCCCTGCCTTGCCAAGCGGCTTGTGGGATCTTATTTCCCCATCCAGGGATTGAACCCTCAGCCTCAGCAGTGAAAGCACAGAGTACTAACCACTGGACTGCCAGGGAATTCCCCAGGCCATCCTTTTTTTTTTATAAAAATAAATTTATTTATTTATTTATTTATTTATTTTTGGCTGTGTTGGGTCTTCGTTGCTGCCAGCAGGCTTTCTCCAATTGCAGTGAGCGGGGGCTACTCTTCCTTGTGGTGCACTGGCTTCTCATTGAGGTGGCTTCTTTTTGTTGCGGAGCACAGGCTCTAGGCGCATGGGCTTCAGTAGTTGTGGCACGTGGGCTCAGTAGTTGTGGCTCACGGGCTCTAGAGCACAGGCTCAGTAGTTGTGGTGCACAGGCATTGTTGCTCTGTGGCATGTGGGATCTTCCTAGACCAGGGCTCAAACCTGTGTCCTCTGCATTGGCAGGCAGATTCTTAACCACTGCGTCACCAGGAAAGTCCCCCCACCAGGCCATTCTTGATTGAGGGTTGACAAGGGACAGGAGATATGTAATTAATTCTTTAAAAGTCTTTAGAAACCCAGAAACTCCCTGATGCCGTTACTCCCTTTGAGCCACGGAGTGGTCTGGTTCTGGAAAGAGGGGCGAGGGGCTTGAGGTGGCGCCTGCCCAGCCTGACTTCTCGCTTCCTCTCCCCAAGGTTACCCGTTCAACGACGTGTGCCAGTGGTTCATCGACAGAGCGGACCTCATCTTTGTTGTCTTTGACCCAACCAAGCTGGACGTGGGTCTGGAGCTGGAGATGCTCTTCCGCCAGCTGAAGGGGCGTGAGTCCCAAATAAGGATCATCCTGAACAAAGCTGACAACCTGGCCATGCAGATGCTCATGAGGGTCTATGGGGCCCTCTTCTGGAGCCTGGCCCCGCTCATCAACGTCACGGAGCCCCCAAGGGTGTACGTCAGCTCCTTCTGGCCATATGACTACAAGCCCGACACCCACTGGGACCTGTTTCTCAGGGAAGAGATCTCCCTCCTGGAAGACCTGAATCAGGTGATTGAGAACAGGCTGGAGAACAAGATTGCCTTCATCCGCCAGCATGCCATCCGGGTCCGCATTCATGCCCTCCTGGTCGACCGCTACCTGCAGACGTACAAGGACAAAATGACCTTCTTCAGTGATGGGGAACTGGTCTTTAAGGACATCGTGGAAGACCCTGATAAATTCTACATCTTCAAGACCATCCTGGCAAAGACCAACGTCAGCAAATTTGACCTTCCCAACCGCGAGGCTTATAAGGACTTCTTTGGCATCAACCCTATCTCCAGTTTCAAGCTCCTGTCCCAGCAGTGTTCCTACATGGGAGGTTGCTTTCTGGATAAGATTGAGCGGGCCATCACCCAGGAGCTCCCCAGCCTCCTGGGAAGCCTTGGGCTGGGGAAGAATCCAGGTGCTCTCAACTGTGACAAAACAGGGTGTGGTGAAACCCCAAAGAATCGCTATAAGAAACCCTAGGTTGCTGTGTCACCATTCTCGGGCTCCTATTGGTGAATGAGCTTGTGTCCTAACTGTCTGAGAAGTCCTGGTTTATTAACCCTTTGAGCCACACTGGCAGGAACTGTTACTCGTTGGAGATTTGGGAGTTAATTGAGGCCAGTTGGTGGGGTAAGGGGTGGGTCGAGGTGGGAGAGTGGAAACTGTGAATTGTGGCATGCTTGTCTTGTTGCTTCAATTAGGGGCCTGACTGAGGCACGTCAGGCCACACCTGCTTTTCCTGGATCCCCTCTTGGAGGGACAGAGAGCAGCTAAATTCTAGTGTAAACTGGATTAACGAGCATCACATGAGCTAAAAGCAGCTGAAGTTCCTTTTTCCCCCGGTAAGCTGGGAAACTAGAGGAGATTTGAGTTCCGTAGGGCTGTCTGCTCTGTCCACGTGGCTGCCTTCCACACAGTCTTCTGTTTGTCCCCAGCCCTCGGCTGCCTCTTGAGCTTGGGTTGGCTTCAACAGGAGACAGTCTCTCAGGGTCTGAATCAACCTGGGTGTTGAGCCTACCCCCAGGCCTCTCCCCTCTCCCCAAGGGGTGCAGAACGATTCAGGATACCAGAATGCTAAGAGAGAACAAGAGTTCCCGGCTAGAAGGATCTGCCTCCCCCAGGCCATTTCTCTGGCATTGTTTTCTAAGCCAGCCAGGAAGCTCAGTCCCTTCCTTGGCCCCAAGAGGAGGGTGACTGTTCCATGCATTCAGGTAATTCACTTGTTGGAAGTGACTTCAGTGAAAGTCCCGGCAGGGCTCAGAGGGTTAATTGGTTTGCAGTGTGTCTGTGTCTATTGCATGTCTTGGAAAACTCAGACCCCAAAGGCTTTGGGTTTCAGAGGGGACAGTGGAGAGCTTCTTGCTGTTGCCACAGCTTCTCCGTGGAGACACTTGGCAGAAGATTCGTTCCTTCCTGGTTTTCATCACATGGCTTTTCCTTTCCCTTCTTCTCCATTCCCTGATGCGCTGACACTCAAAACTCGGAGCAATTTCCCAGGAGTCAGAACCAGCACCAGCCGCTTGGTGCTGGTGGCAACCTAGGCCTGACCTTCAGTTTCCCACCTGAACTTGATGCCAATACCCACCGAGTGCACATGGTAGGGAGCCTAGCCTTCAAATACCAATGAGTGTGAATGTGTGTGTATTACGTTGTCCAAGAGAGATTAGGGAGATAACAGATGCCTGAGGGCACAGAGGAGGAGCTAGCTATGAGAGTCATGCCTGCCTGGTGGAGGGCAATGGGGATGGGGGACGGAAGGAAGAGCCTGAAGGGGACAAGCCTCTTGATGGGAAGTGGGTGGGTGAAGAGTCTAAGTCCAGGAGACCCGGGCCTGGCCCGGCTGCCCCGAGGGCCTCCTCCTGCCGCCCCGGCTGCCCCGAGGGCCTCCTCCTGCCGAGTGACAACTGAGCCGGCCCCTCCTGGGAGTGACCTGTCTTGGGGGACTTCACCAGGAGGACCCACCAGCACCAGGGGTTCACCAGGACCAGAAGGACAGTGAAGACGAAGCAGAGGGAGAGGCGCCCTGAGGATTAGGCAGTGGAGGCAAATTGGCAAATTGGTGATCAGATTAGGCCCACATGGAGAACTGCAATCCCGGAATTCCTGTTTCTCAGAATGATTAGCACTCCAGCGAGTGCTGCATCAGAGGCTGCCTCTTTTGGCTTTTTGGAGGGCCCGGGACCTCCCACAAGAAGACCAGAGGCCCCATCGCCATCAGGACGTTGTCTCTAAGGACAGAGCCAACCAGAGAAGCAAAGTCTGCCAGGGGCATCCAAGGAGCCTGGTGACCAGCACCTGGGGAGCTGCTTCCTTCTCATTAAAAAACAGCCCTGGCTTCATCTCCCATCCTTTGCACTCTCAAGGGGCTGCCCTCCCACTTTGCTCCTTAATGCCCCTTCCTGCCCTCGGCTACACTTGGCATATCTGTTTTTCCCAGTGAAGAAGGGGAAGAAAAAGTGGAGAACTGGGCATTGTCATAGCTGCTGCAGTCACCACTGCTTTGGGGGAAGCAGCTGAAATGAGACGAACACATTCATACAATATTTATATTTTCTGGGGGGGGGGCGACATCATCAGCGATCTTTCCCCCCTTTTCTTTTCTCCAACCAGCTAACTTTTCTTACTCCTTCTGTTCCTCTGTTCACCCCCGGACTTCCCTTCTTTCTAACTTCCCGCAGCCTTGTCAACCAGCTGGGGCTTTAAGTGCTGTTTTGTGCCCCGCTCTGTGGAGGTGGATTTCGAGCAGAATTCTGACTCTTTGGGTGAGGGTGGGGGGTAGTGGGGAACTGGGGGGGATTCGGAATCCAGATATTCCCCCAGGAGGAGTATCTATGAACGTTTGTGCCTGAACAGTTGCTGTTTCTCTCCGAAGCAGAACCTTTCCAGTGCTCTTTCCGTTCTGAGTTCATCAGGGAGAAAGTCTCAATAATAAAGTTCCAATCTCTCTTTAATGCCTCATGCTTTCTTGTTGCCTCCAACCAGTGTAATCTCTTTTCATTCCTTTTATCTAGTGGAGTGTACTGATTTTTATTGACTTTAAGTTTTTTAAAGAGCAGTTTTAGATTCACGGCAAAATTGAGAGGAAGGCAGAGATTTCCTACATACCCCCTCCCCACACAGCCTCCCCCAATATCAACGCCCCACCAGACGGTACATTTGTTACAACTGACGAACCTACATTGACATGTCATAGTGACCCCGAGTTCAGAGTTGACATTAGGGTCTCTTTTGGTGTTGTACCTTCTATGGGTTTGGCAAATGTACAATATGTGTCCATCTCTGTAGCATCATACGGAGTAGTTTCACTGCCCTAGAAATCCTCTGTGCTCCACCTATTCGTTCCTCCCGTCGCCTCTCACCCCTTGTACTAATTTCGTTTTTTTTTTAATTTAATTTAATTTTTGGCTACATTGGGTCTTCATTACTGCACGTGTGCTTTCTCTAGTTGTGGCGAGTGGGGGCTACTCTTCGTTGCGGTGCACGGGCTTCTTATTGCGGTGGCTTCTCTTGTAGCGGAGCGCGGGCTCTAGCACACAGGCTTCAGTAGTTGCGGCACGTGGGCCCTAGAGCATGCCAGGTTCAGTAGTTGCGTTGCGCGGGCTTAGTTGCTCCGCGGCATGTGGGATCTTCCCAGACCAGGGCTCGAACCCGTGTCACCTGCGTTGGCAGGTGGATTCTTAACCATTGAGCCACCAGGGAAGTCCCCTGTGTACTAATTTCTAAGTTTCTTGGGGATAGACTAAAAATGTATAAGTTGCCCACCCTTGATTGGGACGCCCTCCCAGCATGTTCTGGAACTCCCTCCTGCTTCTAGCCTCCTGGTGTCAAAGGTGACTCGTTCCTTCAGCCGGCTCTGAAACTAAGGCTGTTGTACAATTGGAAACTTGAAGTAATACTCTCTCCTCACACCTTGAATTTGTCATTTTCCCTGGCCTCTGTAGCAGTAGACCATTAATAGGAGTTATTGAAGCTTCTGTCCCACAGAGCTGGCCCAGGCGGTCACAGCATTTGGTCCATGCCCTCAACCACGTGGCTGCCCACCTGGCACCTGAGGCTCAGGTGGAGATGCTAGAGGTCAGGCCTGAACGTAAGGATGGTGCCTCCCCTTGGCTTCTGCAGAGAGTGGTGCCGCCACAGCGTGTCACACTCCTGCTGGTACCCGCCTTTACGGAAACCCAAGCCGGTCCTTGCCTCCCCGGGCCTGTGCCCTTCCCGCCACACCTTACTGTCCTGGCGTGAGCATGTTCCCAAAAGGAAAAGAACCGGGCCCTGGGGTGTTGGTGGGAGGTAGGGGATAAGCAAAAGGGGAGTGTGAGAGCTAACCCGTGCCAGCACTGATGGGCTCACACCGGAGAGGATGCTGGACTCAGTGAATTCAGCGCGAGGCCGTCTGCTCTGGCTTCTCCTGAGGTGGGGGCTGATCTTAAGGCAATGCCCTCCTCCCCTTGGCCTCCTTCCGATTAGGGGGCCCACGTTCCAGACTGATCAGCTGAGCAAGCTGCTCTAACTAAGGCTGCTGCTGCCACCCACCCCACAAAGTCACTGGCCCTGCCCATAACTGCAACCATCGTTTTCCCACGAATGGAAGAACATGGAGCTTTTCCCAGGAAAAGGCAAGGTAGGTGAGGTCTGTTCTGAAGATAAATAAAACACAACAGATGCTGCTGACATGTTCAAAATTGTGCTGTTTCACAAGCCTCATCCTACTACATTTATGTTAAGTCTGTCGTTAGGATGATAGAGAAACAGAAGGGCAAAATGCAGAAAACAAAATCAAAGACCATTCTAAACATAGCCTGATGATATGAGGGATGTTGTGGATGGAGAGGCTACAGCTATGTGTATGTGTCCCCTGAAGATCAGGGGGTTACAGGGGGATCTATAAGGAGCATGCAAATGCATGCGTGTAAAGTCTGTGTGTGGGTGTGTGTCGGGTAGCAGACGCAGATGTCGAGAGGGTGTGCATTGTGTGTTGTGTAGAGAAGGTCCATGGGCAATGGGGACGTCTGAGGTGGGGAGGTGGGCGTGGCTGTGAAGTAACTCTATGAACAGTGTGTGGATTTCAGATCATGGGAGCATGTGTGCAGGCAGATGTTTGTAGGGGGTGCCCAGCCCAGGGTGGAGACCCAGGAAGATTTCACCCGAGGAGGACATCCCAATGGTCCCTGGGCTTTTCATGTGTCCCCCAAAGTCTGAGCCTTCAGACAACATTACAAGCCAATTCCACTTTCTGTGACATTCAGCTCAAGCTTTTCCCAATCCAGGGAAACTTGAATTTTTCCTTAGAAGACCATAAAGGCAATAAAAAAGAAGCATAAGAAAGACAAAAAAAATGAGAGTAGAGCAATGCAGCAAAGGTGGATTCAACAGGTTCTGAGGTATCCCCTGCGCCAACCTCTTATCCAAAGCATACAAAAATGACATGCATAAATGAGCATATTCTGTGTGTGCTTGCACTTTGGAAGCTGTTCTCTCATAAAGTCAGTGGGGAAGGGAAACAACTTCTAGAGCACTCCTTTGCGCCAGGAACTGGTCTATAGACCTATAGACATTACCACTCTTATACCTTAAGATAATGCAGTAATTCTAACAGCCGTGTGCCAGGCCACACCGAGTGCTTTATGTACTTCATTTCTTTCCTTTTTTTTTTTTTTGGCCAGCTGCTCGGCTTGCGGGATCTTTGTTCCCCAACCCAGGCCACGGCAGTGACAGCGCCGAGTTCTAACCACTGGACTGCCAGGGAACTCCCTGCCTTATTTCATTTAATCCTCAAAATAACCCCACAGGGAAGGAGCCGTCCAGCACAGACACGAGCACAGGCTCTGGAGTCAGAGTGCTTGGGATTCGTCTTGGGCTCCACCACTTAGTAGCTGGGCAGCCCTAGGCAAATGACTTAATTTCTCTGTGCTTCAGTTTCCTCACCCACAAAATGGAGATATTAATAGTCCCTCTTTCACGGGGCTGTTGAGGGGATTAAATGACTTAATAATGCAACATGCTTGAAATAGTACAGAGCCCACAGAAAGCATTCAGTAAATGTTATTACTATTATTAATCATACTTTACTAATGAGGAGACTGATGGTCAGAGCGGTTGGGATGATGGCCTGTGTATTTGGGAGGGCCAGAATTCTATCTGAAGTCTGACTTACCCTACAGGTCATGTTAGGTTACTTGCCCAGGGTCACATTTGGTGACACTGTTCTTTCTGATCCCTTTCCCTCCTCTTTACAAACTGGCAAAGACTGAGCATTGTCTGATTTTTTTAATGTTCGGTCAGTACCTTGAAGCTTGTTAATAACAACAAAAAAAATGATCATTTAAAAGTAATTTTCATTAAAAAGATTATTGAGGATTATTTCCTGAGCAACAAAAAAAAAATATTAAAAGAAAAAAACCAAACCCTTAATTCCATTTCAGTTTGATCTCTACCATGATCATCTTGTAAAGTAGATGGGGCAGGTATATTTTTTATCCTTAAATCCAAATCCAGCATGGGGAAACTGCATATCCAGAGAAGTTTAGTCCAAGTTCACCCTGTTAAAACATGACAAACCAAACTAAAAGGCCAATTTTCTGTCCATCCCATTATTCTTTCTACTATATTCTATCACATTGACTTGTGCTAATCTGGAGCATAGGCCAAGTTATGATAGTACATTTTTTGACACGCTAAAAAGAGTGATTTTGTCTTTGTGAAGAGTGCAAAAAATTTTATTTGTTCTACTTCCATTTTCTCCAGACTTCTGGATTTTTTTCCACCGCAACTTCAAAAGCCTAGGAATTCTTACATATTTATTCAGGCATAGTCTCTGCCCTGGGGAGCTAACAATCCAGTTAGGGATGCAGTCATGGAACCCAAGTGACCAGGGAAGACCTCTGGGATGAAGCGACCACATTTTCTAAATCATACATGGGGATACATGGTCTGGCAGAGGATTTTTTTCTCATTTGCAAATGTAATTATTTGAAAAGTCTGACCAATACATATAGACTGTGTAATTTACTTAAGCATTTAATATATTTCCTTTGTTGAGAATTCATCTCCTGAGAATACTGAGACAGCCAGGGGGTTATGGAGCTTGGGAAGGGAGTGGAATGCTAGTTACACTTTTTTTTTTTTTTTCTGGTACGCTGGCCTCTCACTGTTGTGGCCTCTCCCGTTGCGGAACACAGGCTCCGGAGGCGCAGGCTCAGCAGCCATGGCTCACGGGCCCAGCCGCTCCGCGGCATGTGGGATCTTCCCAGACCGGGGCACGAACCCATGTCCCCTGCATCGGCAGGCGGACTCTCAACCACTGCGCCACCAGGGAAGCCCCTAGCTACACTTTGAGGGATGGGTGGGTTTGGAAGGTCAGAGGCCAGGGGGGTGAATTCTGGGGGAACATCAAGGGCCCAAACCCACAAAAAGGAAGACATCTGTGTGGCCAGTGAGGAATCAAGGTGAAATGAGGTGAATTAGGGAAAACTAGCACTTAAATGGAAGCCCAAGGAACCTGGGTTCGAGGCCACTCCATTTCTGAACAGAGAGGGCCAAAAGAAGCAGGGAAGTCTCTGCAGGCAGCAGCACTGGGGCTGACTGGAGAGGTGAGAGCTTAGCACCAAGGAGCCTGTTTCAGCTACTCAGATAGTGTCCCACGGGCAATGCTCCTCTGACAGTGATCCATGGCCTGATGGGTGGTGGGTACCAGGTTTCTGTCCTCCCTCGACACTGACCCACTCCTAGGATCTGGGAACTAGGAGCTGGAGCCTGGTAAGGAGGCGGTGGGAAGGAGCCCACCCCAACATTCTGGCCCTACTTAGGAGCCCCTGTTGGGCCCTGGGCCCCTACCAGCCCCGGGGCAGAAGCAAATCTGTGTTCCTTCTCTGGACCTCGTGACGTTTCGGTCACTCCAGCCCAGGTGACCAGGGCCAGCAGACAAGAGGACACGCAGGTCTGTGTGACCCGGGCCAGACGAGGACATGGGTGCTCCTGGCCCGCGGCCTCTGGTCTCAGATCATCCAGCGAGACGGGCTCCTGAGGGGGTCGGGGGCGGCTTCCTGCGCGGGGACGGGTCTCCCCGACCAGCGACCAACGCGTTTGGGGGCCTCGGGCGCTGTGGTCCGAATCCTCACCGCGGCCCGGTCCAGTCCGAGGTCAACGCCGCGGCCGCAGGGCCTCAACCTTCGTCGGTGCACGACCCCCACCCCCGCCTTCCAGGGGAAACCGAGGCCCAGAGCAGGGCATTTCTGGACCAGGGTCGTGAGGGTGGGGGAATCCGTTTCCCGGAGCCGGAACTTGGCCTCGCCCCTCAAGACCGGCTCTTGACTCGCAAATTGTTATCCCCGAAAGGCTCCTCACCGCGACCCTGCGGAGGTACTGCCCCCGGCCACGGAGCCCGGCTCCGGCTGAGACTCGCTCCGGCTGAGCCTCGCTCACGGGAGCGCGCCCTGCGCACGCGCCTCCGCTCGTGCCCGCGGTCGGGCCCCGCCTCCTCCAGGGCTGCGAGCTCCCGACAACGCTCCCGGGATCACGCATGCGCAGGCGCTCGGCGGCGCTTCCTGGGGACGCGGGCTCGGCTGAGCCGGGGCGGGCGGTGCCTCAGCGCCGGTGGCGGAGCGGGGTGGGCAGCGGGGTCTCCTCCCCGCGGGGCGCAGGAGCTTCGCTCTGTCGGCCTTTACTGTCTTTTGAGCGGAGGCCGACCTTTGTCCTGGCTGCGGTGCAGGCTCGTCCACCCAGCCGTCTCTGCGCGGTCCGACCGCTGGAAGCCCGGAGGGGCTCAGAAGTTTTCATTTGGGGTCGGGAAAGGCCTTGAACTTGCTCAGAGTTATGGGGTGAAGCCACAGATTTCTGGAGGCATTTGGGGGACGTGAAGAACGTCAAAGGCAAATTGGTGCTGGCAGTTACTATGTTGTGGTTTTCACCTGCGGTCAAACCTCAGGTAAAACAGGAACTGATAATTTTAGGAGGTTATTCCACTTCCCTCCCCCCGCCAGAAATTCAGAGAAGGTGGTAAAGCTAGAATCCACATTGCCCTCTCTTCCTGTCCTTTAGGACAGAAACCTAGCTTTACCTTGCTCACTTTCTTCTATTTCTGGGTGACCGCAGGTGGGAAAGCATTTAGGGCAAATGAAACTTCAGATTAGGGGGCCATGGAGGGTGATATTATTAGAATGTCTTTCTTGTGGCTCCTGGGTTTTCCTGAGTCACTAATTTCAGGAGCTAAAAAGGACTTCAGAGATTCTGTAATACCTCATCAAGTGGTCATTAGCCTTTACTTGATGCATGCCCAGCGACAGGGATCTCTATCCAGGGTCTTCAGACAGGATGCTGGTTTAGGTCCCTCTGCCCCAGATGCCCCTTCTTTTGCAGCCCTGTAGGCATCAAGTGTTTACTGGCTTCTGTGCTTGGCCCCCTGTGCACACTAGAAATTGGGAAGGGACCTCTGTGGCTAAACCAGGGTTGGCCAGCTGCTTACTGAAAGTAAAGGGAATTTCTTTTAATTCCCTGAGTTTTCTTTGCTGTTGCTTTGGAGCGGAGATCATCTGGGTATCTGGTACCCTGGTGGCCTGAGAGGAAAAGGAAAGTCCTTGGAAAGGGGTTAGGTGATTCCTGGGGAAGAATGCGTTGGTGTGTGGCTCAGCTGCCTCACCTGCCCTCTGCCCAAGGCAGCTCTACTTCCTTATATGCATCCCTTTCCTTGGTTTAACTTCACAGAATGCCCAGTGGTGGCGGGGAACTGTAGGACAAAAGAGCTATTCTTTTTACAAATGAGGAAGCTGAGGCCTAGGGAAGGAGAAACTGGCTTAGGGTCACAGAGCCAGTGAGAAGGAGAGATGGGACTCAAATCCAGGTCTCCTGATCCCCAGGCCTTTTCCCACACTCCTTCACCCTGTGTGTCAGGGGCCAGTAGGAAACAGATGGCATATTTCAATTGCATAATTTGAGGCAGAGTGTAGGGAAACAACTATGGAGAGTGAAATATTCTGGGGCTAGTCACAGTGGGATCTTACCACCTGTATGCCTGGAGGCAGGGAGGCTGTGTGGAAGGTCGTTTTCCTAGAGCTGGGACTTTGGGTCAAGGGGCTCAGGAAGGGAGTTGGGGGAATAAAAGCCTTGTCTTCAATTTCTCCCTCCCTCTAATCTTGCTCCCCATGCACCAAACCCAATGGGAAGTCAGGAGCAAGGGAGTCTTAATTAGTCCATACAGAGCAATTCTAGGGCACCGCACAGGGTGGAAAAAGATGTAGAATGTACGGGGCTGAGGTGGGGGGAAACAAATGAAAGATAACCAGCATAACATGCAATCTTGCTTCTACCAGTATAACAATAGTTTACATTTCTTGAGCACTTACTCTATGCCAGGTATGTTCATTATCTCATTGCATCTTGCCATAAATCCATTTTCTCCATTTGACAGATAAAGAAACTGACTAGAGAAACAACTCAAGGGATGGAGATGTGGACAACTAAGCTGACATCTGCCTCTCCAGGGTCTTATCTTGTGAATAGTAGTCCCTCTGTGGATGTTGGTGGGATGAATAGATGAAAGAGGAGCACATAGAGGCTGGATTCGGTGGAGAATCACCCTGAAGATCCTTAGCTGTGCCTCTTCTCTCTGGGGCTGGGGTGCAGCTGGAGGGACTGGAGGCTGTCTGCAGAGGTGAGTCCCGAGCCTGTTGGTGTCTCTCCTGCCGCTTTGTGATAAGCCAGGTTATTCAAGTTAAAAGAGTAGGTATATAGATCTGAAAAAAAAACCACCCCAAAACCTTGGACATTTTGCCTTTCCTAGTAGAGGATATCTTTGGAGTTAAAAACATTTCTCTTTCTGCAGCCAGCCTTCCCCACCTCCTGATTTCTGGTCCCCCCACCATCTGGGCAGGGGCCCAGGTGCTGCCTCTCTTCCCTGCTCAACTCCTGCGCTCCACCCACAAGCTCCATTCTGCTCACTGCATCGCTGTGCTGTTCCTGGAACACAGGGTTCTTCGGGGATGAACCAAAGACCAGTGTGGCCGGGAGCATTTTACCAGCACCCCTAAAATGGCCTGCTGTGGAGCAGAAACCTCAGCTCAGAGGCACTGGGCTCTTTCCTCCCTGCTTCCTCTTCCTTCAGCACCCCCTTCCTTCAGAATCCTCTTTTATTGGCCTCTTCCTTCCTCAATGGTCCCCCAGAGTCTTTCATTTGCTGTTCATCTTCCCAACACCTCAAGCATGGAGACGGAACCTGACCTGTATTGAGCACCTGCTGTGTGCCTGATGCTGCCAGGTGCTTCCTAGACATGATCTCATTTCATTTCACCGTGATCTACTCGGTAGGAAGTATTAGGGAGGGACCTTGCACAAAAGCAAGACTTTGGTTAGGTAATGTGTCCAAGAACACACAGCTCTTAAGGGTAGAGCTGGCATTTGAACTGTGGTGCAATTCCCAGGCTCATCCTGGCCCACTCCTCACCCAGGATAAACCCTGCTGCTGCAGTATTTGCGTTCCTCTTGCACTTTGGCTGTCAAGAGCCTTCTCTGGGTGCCATAGCCTGCGACCCTGGGGCTTGTTGAATGCACTGTTTCAGCCCACCCTTGTGGGTTTCTGCGTGGATCTCCCTCACATTTGATTCCATCCACAGTCCGTGGATCCTCCTCCAGTCCTTTGCTGATGATGCCTCCTCCGTCTGGAGGGCCGTTCTACCTATTTCTGAACGGCACATCCAACCTGTTCTCTAAAGCCCCGCTCATATGCCACTTCCTTCAAACTCATTCACCTCCAGACTCCCAAACTCACCTTTGTGAGCCTCCCCTAGAGGATTTATCGCATTGTTTCCTGTATGTGCCCTAATTTGGATATGCAACTTATTTTCTTTGCTGGGGGCAGTAAGCCACCAGTGAATGAATGCATCTGAGGAGCTTTTTGTGGTGAAAAGAGTTAAGTGAATGTTTATCCCACTACTTTACATGCTAAGTTTGCTTGAAACAAGATTCAGCTATAAAATAAATGAGTCTGGGGGATGGGTGGTGGAGGATGCCTTGTGTTTTCCTCGGGGAGCCTTGAATTTGGGGAAATGAAGACACACCAATGAGGGCAGGCAGTGGAGGACAAGCTGCTTAGGTGGAAAGCCCTACACATCTGTCTCTCCAGATGGGGCCCAAAGAGTGGTGAGCTGAGTCCCTTGACCTTTATCACGGGTTGCAGCTTTTCTGAGGCCATTCCCTGTACTCCCTGAGTCCCTTTATGTTTGCTCCGATAGGTAGAGGCCATCACTCCCGCTTTCACCACTAGGGGTGGGGGAGACCTTGGCCACAGTGACAGCCCTCCCTCCCTGGGACCAGAGTTGGCTCAGAGCACCATTTCCTGTATCACCCAAGACAGACAGGTGACAGGTGCTGGGGCCCTTGAGCAGAGAACGGGCATGGGCTGGGATGACTAACCTGCTCTGTCACCACCTACAGCTTGGTTCAAAGCCCCCCGGCATCAAAACAGTTTCCTAGGAGGAGCACAGAAGGCTCTCCTTAAGATGACAGCTTGGGTCCCTGCTTCTGCCAATGTCTGTCACTGCCCCAGTGCTTCAAAGTCCAGGTCAGTGAGGAGCATCCAATGGGATAGGCATGGAAAACAGGTAGAAGAGGCAACCTAGGAAGGAGAGGCCTGATCTAGGCATCAACAACCTAGATTTTAATTGGGCTCTGCCAGGAGCTCACTGTGTGTTTATAAAGGAAAGGGGTTCATTCTTTATAAGTCAACATTTTTTTGACCACCTGCTCCTATCATGCTAACTAAGGGCAAGGAGGGCTATGAGAAGTCAAAACCCATCCCTACCCGGATGGTCTCTGTCTCTGTAAATCAGTACAAATCACGGTAATAAATGCTATACAGAGATGTTTTTGGAGCACAGAAGAGAAACTCACTCATCCTTCCTAGGGGACGTGAGGGGAGATTTAACTGAAGAGGTGACACTTGAGCTGGACCTTGAAATTGGAATTCTCCTGGCAGATGGGAGTAAGTCTACTGCATCTTTGGGGAATGTCGTGCAGTATTTTGTCTGTGGAATGAGGTCAGTGGAAGGTGGAGAGGAGTAGGGTAAAGACAGGAGATTATACGTGAAGGTCTATCTGTGTTTAGCAGAGAAGGGCCTTCTTAGGCCGTACGGACTTTGGACCTTATCCTGAAGGTAGAGGGACAACTTGAACCGACTGTGTTGCAGAAAGACCACTCTGGCAGCAACGTGGAGGATGGATTGGAAGCATCAAAGATGAAGAGAGACACTGGGTGGAAATGGGTTAGACCGGCACAGGAGGGAATGTTTGAAGACCTCAACTGTAGGATTAGAGAAGAGGGTTGGACTAGATAATCCCTAAACTCACCACCTGGGCCTTTGGTCCTTTTTGCACCTGCCCCTCCCACCCTGTTCCTACTTGGTTACCTTTATTGACCATCTCCTAGGGAGTTGGAGCACGAGCTGCCCCATTCCCCCATGGGGACCTGTTTGGATTTTGACCCTATCCAGTGTGCCTGTTTGTCAGTTTTGTCCACCCAGTAGAAAGCTGTACTCTGTCTTGGGGTCCTTTCCACTCCCACCTCCATCCGGCCCTGACTGTGCTCTCTCCTCTGGCTTTGGACCATGGGTCTCCAGACTGGCAGTGACAACTCTGCTGTCCTTCCCATTATTCTTTCCAAGAGGAAGGATGAGCCACAATGTCTCATTGGAAGATGTTGACAAGCAGGAACTAGAAAAACAGATTAAAGGAACCTTGGGACTTGGTCAGAGAGCAGAAGTGAAATACAGGAAATGCAGGGCGGTCCCACAGAATGACCCAGCAAGTCTGAACCCCTTGATTTAAATTCAGCTCAGTTCTATAAAAGGTAACCCTAAAACCAGAGGTACATGTCTTCTAATCGCTTCACTGTTATCCCAGGTGAGGGTTACACATTGCTACCCTTTCTTGTTCGCCTTATCTGTGAAACTGTCATCTCATGATTCTTGGGCCTACAGCAACCAGTCGACAAAGAGGTTTTTGGTACTTACTGTGTGCCCAGCCTCACGCTGGCTGGGGTAGGATACAGACGCCCCCTGACTGTGTTCCCAAGGAATCTGGTGTTTTAGTCTAGTTGGGAAAGCAAAACAGACAAAACAGACAGAAAAGGTGAGTGGTTAAGAGGGTGGTTAAGATTGGGTGGGACGTGCCATAGATACCATAGAACCTGAGAAAGTAAGAAGCGGATGGTCTGGGTCTCTTGGGTTCTCTCAAGTTGGGGGCAAGATCCAGCCTAGATCTAGCTGAAGGCTTAAGCTGGATCACAACCAGCCTCAGGGTAAGATTGGGGGCCGAGCAGACTTCAAGGTGCTCTTACACGGGCTTTGTCCCTGTTTCCCAAATGTTTACAATGTTTCTGTAGTCTGCACCTGTCTGCTTCTCCACATTCTCCATTGACCCTTCAAGGCCCAGCCCAAATGCTGTTTTTTTTTTTCTTTTTCAGGAAGACACTTTCCTTTTTTTAAAAAAAAAAAATGTGTCCCTGTTTCCCAAATGTTTACAATGTTTCTGTAGTCTGCACCTGTCTGCTTCTCCACATTCTCCATTGACCCTTCAAGGCCCAGCCCAAATGCTGTTTTTTTTTTTTCTTTTTCAGGAAGACACTTTCCTTTTTTTTTAAAAAAAAAAATTATTTATTTGGTTGCACCGGGTCTTAGTTGCGGCAGGCGGGCTCCTTAGTTGCAGCATCTGGACTCCTTAGTGGCAGCATGCAAACTCTTCGTTGTGGCATGCATGTAGGATGTAGTTCTCTGCCCAGGGATTGAACCCGGGCCCCCTGCGTTGGGAGCATGGAGTCTTATCCACTGTGCCACCAGGGAAGTCCCAAGACACTTTCCTTCTTAACAGTTGGAATTGTTGCTGATCCTCCACAGCCCTTTGCTGATAATTCTGTTGTGACGTTTACTCCGTCTTTTTATATGTTCGTGAATGTCACGTATCTGGTCACATATTTGTGTTTTCTTCACTTCCACTAGGTTGTGAGCTTCTCATTAGCAGGGAACATGTCTGGTTCATTTCTCTTAACTGCCAGGGACTAGCCCAGAGTGGTGCCCTGCTCAAAAACATCTGTTCAATGAATGGATAGCAGTTTGACAGGTAATGTTCTCCCTGGTGTATCAGTTATATAAAATCAGTTGTGTAAAAGTAATCCTAAAACCAGTATGGGGAGGTGCCTGCTTTCCGAGGACAACTTCTGGCAGAGGAGCAGCGAGATGAAAGGTCATTATAGGGAATTCCCAGTGGTTAGGACTCCATGCTTCCACTGCAGGGGGCCTGGGTTTGATCCCTGGTCAGGGAACTAAGATCCCGCAAAATGCGCGGGCATGGCCAAAAAAAAAAAAGAGAAAGAAAGAAAGAAAGGTCATTATAGGTTGGACTTGTGTGGATATACAAGAGAAGGGTGTCCAATTGTCTCTCAGTCTTGACCCTCAGGACCAAAGGGACAAAAGCAGGGTATGAGTGTCAAGAATGCCCTCCCTTAGGTTATGGAAAGAGTCTTGGAATCAGAAGTGTTAGGGATTAGTTCTGAGCCAATCTCTGGTGACAATATACTTGCTTTATTAACCTTTATGGGATTTTTCTTTGATCCAAGTGAGGTAAGAAATATGTGAGTTCTTTGAAAAATATAAAGTGTTACTGGAATACCAGGCATCCTTGTATTCTCCTCTTACTCCTGATGACCCTTACTTCTCTTTCATTCTTTTGGTAACAAAATTCTCAAATCAGCAGCCACTAAGGCCAGCTGGGAAGAGCTTAGACAGTCTCCCTTTGAGTTCCCATTTAGGCCCAAAGACTAGATCCAAGGTGGTAGAGAGGGAAGAACATGTTTTTTTGTCTTCTAAACCAGGTGACCTTGGGTAAATCACTTCAACTCTCTGAGCCTCAGTTTCCTCATCTGTAAAGTGGAGATAATAATCTTTACCCCACCCACTTTCTAGGGCTCCTGGGAGGGTCAAATGAGACAATGAACATGACAGTGCCTTGTAAACTGTAAAGGTCTGTTCAAATGCTATGGATTTACTTTTTAATCTGTGCTTGAGGGCCCTAGATAAAATTTGCCAAGACAGTTGTAAGTTTAGACAGTGACATCATACTGGCCTGTGATTGGAGTCCAGGGTGGGGCAGAGAAGGCGGGCCCAGAGTCACAGGGGCGGGTAGAATGCAGCAGGGACCCCACCCACTGCCTGCCTGGAGAAGACCTGAGTCGAGTCTGCTGTCACTCGTTTTAATGACGTGAAGAAATTCAGTCTCCTGGTTTCCAAACTGTCAAAGACTCTGCTGTGACCACTGTGTTCAGGGGAGACTTGGATTCAAGTTCAAGGGTTGGGGACACGCTGATTTGGTTCTGTCTCCAGGGTCTTTCTTAGCTTGGTACCTGTGATAAGGATAGAATAGGAGAGTTTACAGGTAGTTGTAGAAGTCCCAGTAGGGGACTATAGATAGAGAGGGGAACCTAGGAAACTTTGGAAGACCACTGTAAGTTAATGATCACTCAAGAAAGCTATTGGAACATCGTGGAACAGGCAGGCTTGCTTAACTATAAAGCCATAAATAAAAGCACGAGATTGTCCTAGGCCCTTAAGTGGAAGAAAAATGTCACCACCCTTCTACTGATTTGAATAAGTGCTAATAATAATAATCCTAGTTTGACCTTATAGGGTCAGACACCCTCCTGCCTGATACAGAGGAGGAACTAGTGATGTAAGCCTCATGTCTACCCAAAGGAAGGTGGTCTTTTCTCCACCCTCTTTCCCTTGACTATAAAATTGTAGCCCACTGAATCCTCAGGGCAGAGCTCCCTCACCTCCCCACTTGCATCTCTTACAAGCATCCTATATTAATAGATCTACTTCTTGCCTATCACTTTGCCTCTTGCTGAATTCCCTCTGCGCTGAGACACAAAGAACCTGAGCCTCAGTAAATCCAGATACCAGGTGAGTGATTCTGATTAAAAGACCGTGGGTTCAAGTCCCGATCTGAGGTGCACCGTTTTGCTCAGACATGGTGGGCATCCAGAATAAACCTGTTGTTGAACAACAGGTAGTGCATTTTGTGAGATCTCTCACCCTCTTTATTCTCACTTCCTTTGTGTTTGCAAATTCCAGGTGTAGGTAAACATTAAAACACACACACACACACACACACACACACACACACACACACACACACACACACACACACACACACACACACACACACACACACCCACACACACACCCACACACCCACACACACCCCAGACTATGATTCAGAGAAATGGTAGCCTGACTCATGCCTGAAAATGTGACTGGCCAGTGTTACTTAAAGGTCAAGGTGCAGAAACGGGTATCCCCATCTTGGCGCTTTGTTAATCCCAGGAGGCTGTGAGACCAGAGTCTCCTGGGAGGGGCTCTCTGGGTACCTGTGGCTGGCTAGGTTTTGGATCCCTTTGTCGGCCCTGCTGGTCACTGGAGCTGAAAGAAATTGGCTTAATCCAAAAATATTTGTGAGTATTTATTGTATGCTTGGCCCTGTACTGGGTGCTTCGGGGAATATGAAAAAGGTCTGGTTGTGGCTTCTGTGTTGGAAGCACTCAGCCTACAGTTGAGAAGATGAGATAGCCTGAGAGGAGCAGAGGCTCCCCACTGGCAGGCAGTGTGTGCCCAGGGCCAGGGTGTGGTGGACAGTCTCTGACATGGGAGGGCAGAGTGGGAGGTCCTCAAAGACGACAAAGTCGATCACTGAGATTCATTTCTCCCCTCAAAATGTCTTCTTTCCTTTTCTGGCTCCAATTAGGAGATTGTATAAGTTTTCTGTCTCTGCCTAACAAAAAACCCACAAACGTCGCAACTTAAAACAGTGCCTACAAGTCCAGGCAGGACTTGCTGGCTGTCAGCTGGGGGTCACTTTCAGCTCCTAGAGGCCACCCTCTTACCTTTTCCATGTGACCCTCTCCCTCCCATCTTCAGTCTAGCAGCAGTGCCTCAAATCCCCCTGGTGTTAGGAATCTGTGACTTCCTCTTCTGCTACCAACTGGAGAAAACCCTGTGCTTTTAAAGGACTCATGTGATTGGGTCAGGCCCACTTGGATAGTTTCCTTTGGATTAGTTCAAAGTCAACTGATTAGTAACCGTAATTACATCTGCAGAATGCCCCTTGTCATGTGCCAACATAATCACCATCCTGAGGATTAATGTGGGAGCAGGGGATTTTAAGACTCTGCCAACCACAGATATGTTAGTAGAAAGGAAGTACTGAGGGGCTGACCTCAGGCCTTGGTGGTAGTGATGGAAGAGATGAAGGAAGCTAAGGTGTGGGAAGAACTTGTTCTATGGCAAATGGTGTACCAGGCATTGTCACAAGTGTCATCCCCCTCCTCATATCACACCTCTATAGTAGGCATTGTTACCATTATCCTCATTTTATTAGTGGGAACACTGAAGCTTAAAAAAAAAAAAGGCACAGCTACTCAATGGCAGCTCCGTCTAATTCCAAAGCCTCCTCTTCCCACTCTACCATCTTGGGAAAGAGGAGGAGGGTAATGCAACAGATTTTGGGGAGATAAAGTGCAAAGTTCTTGGCATCTGATTTGCTGTGGGGCAAAAGAAAGAGAAGAATCTGAGTTTAGGGGAGTGGGGAGGATGGTGGCATCATTAATAGAAGTATACCTAAGGGCTCATTCAGTGGTGTGGAGGAGCGACACTGATTTCTGTGTGGATTTCAAATATTCAGGATCCCCAGGCTCTGTGAATCCATACCACTTGCCTTCAGAGAAGCTGGTTCTTTCAATAAGGAGGGTGCAGGGCCACCAGTCTTGATACCTGGTAACTGTTTTAAGGCCTATAAATAGCTGAGAACCCTGCAGGTGTGAGGTTCAAGCAGGGGAGGGAGAGGGGGTAGGAATCACCACCAGCCAATGGTAACATCAGTGCTGATTACAGGAACCCTTCTTTGCCAAGTGTCTGGGCAGCCTTGGTGTTCAGGCTGGCCTGACTCTTTTGGACTCTGACGCAGAGATCACACAGATGGGTCCTGCTGTGAAATTGGTACACTGACTGGGGGAAATCACAGTGCCTGCCCCTGGTACTCCTCTGGACCATTTCTGATAAATTAGATCATGGTAACTCATATTTTTGCTTCCCTGTCTTTCTTTCCCCATTCTGTTTCTAATGGATGATGATTACAAAGGCGCTTTGATGGAAAATACGGGATCTGTGTAAGACCCCTCTCTGTGAACGTGGCCTGGAGTATTAGGTCGTGCATATGCCAGTGCTGCTGAGTTGCCTCTTCACCCGGCTTTCTCCACACTGCTGGGACTCTACCACTCACAGCAGGATGAGACTTCTCTGTGGTTTTGTCCTTGCCCTGTTTTGGGAGACTTACAATCTCAACAGTACTAACACACTCAAAGCAATGCTTGTAATTAAGAACTTTAATGGAAGGTGTGACTAAGTCGGATGTTTTCTCTGAGGGCTGTGCCAGCCATGGTTCTGTGCCCTGGGAGTTTGGTCAAGGGGGACATCTGGAAGGGCTGGCGGTGACACGGCAGGTGACGGGGAGGAGGGGCCTCTACTGCAGGGCATTCGAGGATGACCAGGGTTGGGTTAAGTAGACAGGAGAAGGGAAGCCCTCCTGGGCAGGGAGAGAGCTAAGCACAGATGTGGAGGTCTGAACGAGCCTGGTTTGTTCATGGACGTGAGCCCTCTGGTCTGAATCGAGGGAGGGAGTGCTACCTTCATCTGAGAGCATGACTCTCTGTCCTCTTCCCTCTCTCTCTAATTAAGACTATGAGGTGATCATCCTAAGTGAAGTAAGTCAGACAGAGAAAGACAGATATCACAGGTTATCACTTATATGTGGAACCTAAAAAAATGATACAAATGAACTTATTTACAAAATAGAAACAGACTCACAGACAGAGAAAACGAATTTACAGTTACCAAAGTGTAAAGGGGGTGGGGGAGGAATAAATTAGGACTTTGGGATTAACAGGTACTACTATATATAAAATAGATAAACAACAAGGACCTACTGTATAGCACAGGGAACTATATTCAATATCTTGTAATAACCAATAATGGAAAAGAATCTGAAAAAAGTTACATAGTATAACTGAGTCACTTTGCTGTACACCTGAAACTAACACAACATTGTAAATCAACTATACTTCAATTAAAAAAAAAGACTAAGGATTTAAAAAAAAAATAATTTATTTTTGGCTGCGTTGGGTCTTCATTGCTGCGCACAAGCTTTCTCTAGTTGATAGTCTTCATTGCTGTGTACGGGCTTTCTCTAGTTGATGGTGAGTGGGGGCTGCTCTTCATTGTGATGTGCAGGCTTCTCATTGCGGTGGCTTCTCTTTGTTGTGGAGCACGGGCTCTAGGCACGCGGGCTCAGTAGTTGTGGCGCACCAGCTTCATTGCTCCATGGCATTTGGGATCTTTCCAGACCAGGGATCAAACCCGTGTCCCTTGCATTGGCAGGGGGGGTTTTTTTTTTTTTTTTTTTTTGTGGTACGCGGGCCTCTCACTGTTGTGGCCTCTCCCGTTGTGGAGCACAGGCTCCAGATGCGCAGGCTCAGCGGCCATGGCTCACGGGCCCAGCTGCTCCGCGGCATGTGGGATCTTCCCGGACCGGGGCACGAACCCGTGTCCCCTGCATCGGCAGGGGGGCTCTCAACCACTGCGCCACCAGGGAAGCCCTGGCAGGCGGATTCTTAACCACTGCGCCACCAGGGAAGTCCCAAGACTAAGGATTTTTTAGCTTTCCTTCCCTGCCCTAGGCATATGGATGGATGGATAGGGGCCGTCCTTCCTGCCCAGTCTCAGGGGCATGTGTGCAGGATAGTTTTCCCCTTAGGTTTCTTCTGCCTCCCAGTTGGTGTCCTTTCCTTGGCCCCACCCTAACTGTTTTCTTTAAAAAAGTCCTGTTTTTGTTTTTTTACCAAGGAACTTGACTTGCTTTGTTTTCGTTTTTGCAGATAACCGCAGTATTAAAGTTGAATGCATTTAAATGTCATTGTGTAGTTTAACATTATTTTACCTCTTTCTGGCAACCACGACTCTGTTTCATGTTCAGTTATTGCATGTTTTCTAGCGGCGCCTAGGAAGATGGGGGCCTGTTTTTGGTCCTCATGGTGTGCAGAGCTTTCCTCTTCAGGCAGGTAAGTAACTCTGGGCTGGAGATGCCTTTCTCTTCTTTGAATCTGACAATGTAGGAAAAAATAAGCCCAGTGATGATACAAATTGTGAGGAAATGAGTCTACTATCATATTAGGTTTCTGTTATCACATGCACGGAAATCAGCTGGAGTTAGTTTACAGCAAAGAGTAGAATTTCTTTGAAAGATTCAGAGATATCACATGAGATTGAAGGACAGGAGCAGACTGGGTCTCAGGAAGGGACTTGACCCAGGGACTGGCTGGCCATCAAGAAGCGAGGCAGCATCTCAGTGTGCAAGGTGGCAGGTTGGCTGTCCCTGCCTCCAACCCATGCGTGAGGCAGAAAAGGGCCATCCTGGTCTGTTCAAATATAGTTCCCTCCACTCAAGAGGCCAGCCAAGACTCAATGAGGATCTGTTACTCCTGATTCCAAATACGTTCTGGAGAACCGCCCTTAGTCCAAACAACAGAGACCAGTTGGGTTCACAGTACACAAACCCCGGATGTTGGAAGCCTGGCCTATGGAAGGGGCCAGCTTCATCAAAAGGGGCTTCCTCCGAATGTCTCTTCTGCCAAACCAGACAGATGGTCAACATCTCATTTTTACCGGAATGCTTTTCATGTTTCGCAATGAACTAGAGACATTGTGTAGAGATGGTGGAGGTGATGGAGATTGAGTGACGGAAGGAACTGCATAAAAGACCTGAATCTGGCTTGTTTTCGGTCCTCAGCTCTTCATGGGCTGCCAACTTCCCAGTAGAGGACTTGAAAGATGTGGGTCTTAGCAAAGACATCATCATACGCATTTGCTCCCAAACCTCGTTCCATTTAAAAAAAAAAAAAAAGAATGCTTGACTGAATGTTTTGAAGGTTTTTGTTGTAAGGGAGGCAGGCTTTTAAAAAAAATAGTCTTGGAAGGTAATTGGTAAGCTATTGGTAGACAATTGCTAACAAAAAGGTTTTTGGGGTGGATTTGTTTAAACAGGCTCCTAACTGATGAGAGAGTAGATGTTTTCATGCTTCTTGAGAACGATTGTCCTTTAATAGAAATAACACTTAGTACTCGTCTTGGATACAGAAGACTCAATTGGGTCTCTGGGCAAGTTCTTTAGTATCTCTGAGCCTCAGTTTTGCTACTGTGAAATGGGATCAGTAGTCGGATCTGCTTCTTAGTATCAGAAGCGTACATGAATTAACGCGTGGTGTGTGCTTGTCATCCTTCTTTGTATTTAAGGATTCAGTCAATGCAATCTTACAAAATTATTGATTAAGCCTGTGCTAATAGTTTAGGATTAATGAGAAAGGAACAAATTGTGCTTGAGTGTTTGTTTTTTAAAAAGCACACTCTGTGAATAACATTTTAAAAATGTTTGCTAACGTTGCCTATGTTTAGCTGTGTAATAAAACGTTATATTTTATTTTTAAAAGGAAGAAAAGTAGGCTTTTGTGTGTCACAAGAAAGACATCCCTGGCCTAAGCCTTTTGGTATCAGTCATGAGAGTTTTTATTTATTTATTTATTTATTGCGGTATGCGGGCCTCTCACTGTTGTGGCCTCTCCTGATGCGGAGCACCAGGCTCCGGACGCGCAGGCTCGGCGGCCATGGATCACGGGCCCAGCCGCTCCACGGCATGTGGGATCTTCCCGGACCGGGGCACGAACCTGTGTCCCCTGCATCGGCAGGCGGACTCTCAACCACTGTGCCACCAGGCAAGCCCCATATATATATTTTTTCAGATTCTTTTCCATTATAGGTTATTACAGCATATTGAATATAGTTCCCTATGCTATACAGTAGGTCCTTGTTGTTTATCTATTTCATATATAGTAGTGTGTCTGTTAATGCCAAATTCCCAATCTATCCCTCCACCAACCTTTCCCCTTTGGTAACCATAAGTTTGTTTTCTATGTCTGTGAGTCTATTTTTTTTTTGTATTGGTTTTTTTTGTTGTTTTATTTATTTTTGGCTGCATTTTGGGTCTTCTTGCTGCATGTGGGCTCTCTTTAGTTGCAGTGGGTGGGCTTCTCATTGTAGTGGCCTCTCTTGTTGTGGAGCACGGGCTCTAGGCGCATGGGCTTCCGTAGTTGTGGCCTGTGGGCTCAGTAGTTGTGCCTCACAGGCTCTAGAGCACAGGCTCAGTAGTTGGGGCACATGGGCTTAATTGCTCCGTGGCATGTGGGATCTTCCCAGACCAGGGCTAGAACCCATGTCCCCTGCATTGGCAGGCAGATTCTTAACCACTGTGCCACCAGGGAAGCCCTGTGAGTCTGCTTCTGTTTTGTAAATAAGTTCATTTGTATCATATTTTAGATTCCACATATAAGTGATATATGGTATTTGTCTTTTTCTGTCTGACTTACTTAGTATGTTCATCTCTAGGTGCAGCCATGTTGCTGCAAATGGCATTATTTCATTCTTTTTTATGGCTGAGTAATATAGTCATAAGATCTTTTTGTTTTTAATTGTAAAATATATATGACAGGGCTTCCCTGGTGGCGCAGTGGTTGAGAGTCCGCCTGCCGATGCAGGGGACGCGGGTTCGTGTCCCGGTCCGGGAAGATCCCACGTGCCGCAGAGCGGCTGGGCCCATGAGCCATGGCCGCTGAGCCTGCGCGTCGGGAGCCTGTGCTCCGCAACGGGAGAGGGCCACAACAGTGAGACGCCTACATACAG
>NW_020174705.1:3566690-3567244 GCF_003031525.2 Neophocaena asiaeorientalis asiaeorientalis | reverse complement strand
ACGACTAAAAAAAAAAAAAAAAAAAAAAAAAAAAAATATATATATGACATAAAATTTACCATCGTAACCATTTTTAAGTGTATAGTTCAGTGTTAACAAGTACATTCATACTGTTGTGCAACTACCACCACTGTCCATCCCCAGAACGATTTCATCCTCCTGAACTGAAACTCTGTCCCCATTAAATACTAACTCCCATTCCCCCTCTCCCAGCCCCTGGCAACCACCCTTCTTCTTTCTGTCTCTATGAATTTGACTCCTTTAGGTACGTCATATAAGTGGAATCATACAATATATTTGTCTTTTTGTGAGTGGCTTATTTCACTGAGCATTATGTCCTCAAGGTTTATCCATCTTGTAGTGTATGTCAAAATTTCCTTCCTTTTTAAGGCTGACTAGTATTCCATTGTATGTATATACCACACTTGCTTATCCTTTCATCTGTCAATGGACGCTTGGTTGGCCTCCGCCTCTTGCTGTTGTGAATAATGCTGCTAGGAACATGGGTGTGCAATTATCTCTCCAAGACACTACTTCTAGTTTTTTTTTTTTTT
>NW_020174705.1:3561963-3566572 GCF_003031525.2 Neophocaena asiaeorientalis asiaeorientalis | reverse complement strand
TTTTTCCCCAAACCCTGTTTTTTTGTTTTTTTTTTTTTTTTTTTTTGCGGCACGCGGGCCTCTCACCGTTGTGGCCTCTCCCGCTGCGGAGCACAGGCTCCGTCCGGACGCGCAGGCTCAGCGGCCATGGCCCACGGGCCCAGCCGCTCCGCGGCATGTGGGATCTTCCCGGACCGGGGCACGAACCTGCGTCCCCTGCGTCGGCAGGCGGACTCCCAACCACTGCGCCACCAGGGAAGCCCTACTTCTAGTTTTTTGAGTATATATCCAGAAGTGAAATTTCTGGATAGTATGGTAATTCTATTTTTAAGTTTTTGAGGAACTGCCATACTGTTTTTCATAGTGGCTGCCCCATTTTACATTCCCACCAGCAATGCACAAGAGTTCCAATTTTTCCACATTCTCATCAACATTTGTTATTTTCTGTTTTTTTGGTAGTAGCCATCCTAATGGGCGTGAGGTAATATCTCATCGTGGTTTTGATTTGCATTTCCCTAATGATCAGTGATTTTAAGCATCTTTTCTTTGTTGGCCATTTTTATGAGTCATGAGATCTTGATTAAGACATCACTGCCGGGCTTCCCTGGTGGCGCAGTGGTTGAGAATCTGCCTGCTAATGCAGGGGACACGGGTTCGAGCCCTGGTCTGGGAGGATCCCACATGCCGCGGAGCAACTAGGCCCGTGAGCCACAACTACTGAGCCTGCGCGTCTGGAGTCTGTGCTCCGCAACGAGAGGCCCTGATAGTGAGAGGCCTGCGCACCGCGATGAAGAGTGGCGCCGGCTTGCCGCAACTAGAGAAAACCCTCGCACAGAAACGAAGACCCAATACAGCAAAAATAAATAAATTCCTACCCCAAACATCTTCAAAAAAAAAAAAAGACATCACTGCCATCTGTTGTATGCCATATCCTGACTGTAGGAAAAGTACCTAAGGGGGCAAAATGCAAGCTTTTAAATCTACAGAGACAGAAAGTAGATTAGTGGTTGCCTGAGCCTAGCAAGTGGGGAGGGGCAGAATGGGGAGTGACTGGTGATGGGTATGGGGTTTCTTTTTTGGGGTGATGAAATATTCTAAAATTAGATAGTGGTAATGGTTTCACAACTCTGTGACGCTACTAAAAACCATGGAATTGTGCGATTCAAATGGGTGAATCTTGTGCATACTAGTATATCTCAATAAAGCTGTTTTCAAAAAGTTGCCTTTTGAAAGTAGAACTAAAGCAGTGACAGTGAGGGGAGTGTGTGGGGGAGGGATGGAGTGGGAGTTTGGGGTTAGCAGATGCAAACTATTATATATAGGTTGGGTAAACAACAAGCTCCTACTCTATAGTGCAGGGAACTATATTCAATATCCTGTGATAAACCATAATAGAAAAAATTATAAAAAAGAATGGATGTATAACTGAATCACTTTGCTGTACAGCAGAAATTAACACAATGTTGTAAATCAACTGTACTTCAATTAAAAAAAGGAAAAAAAACAGTAATAGTGATAATAACAAATGTCACTACTTCATCACTCTACTGAGTGAGAGTGAATGTCACAAATTTTGGGTGAATTTACATTCCTACCCGGAATTTCAGTCACCCTCTCCATCCCTCCACTTTCCGAAATCAGTTCCTCTTCTTTCCTTCTGATTTTGTCTTATGAGTCTTCCTTAGGTTTTTCTAACCCAGGAAACTTCCTTTTTTTTTTTTTTTGGCTGCACCACGTGGTGCAGGATCTTAGTTCCCTAACCAGGGATTGAACTTGTGCCCCCTGCAGTACAAGCACAGAGTCTTAACGACTGGACCGCCAAGGAAGACCCAACAACCTGGGAAACGTCTTCATTTCATCTGCAGGGGCAAGCAGGCCTGCACGTTTGGCAGAAATAGAAAGTTAGGGAAGAGTCAGCCAGCCTGGGGTATCTCTGGGTCTCACACCCCAGCCCGGGAGAATGTCCTGGTTTGAGGGGGAGAGTGTCTTTAAGAATGGGGTAGGCAGGGCTTCCCTGGTGGCGCAGTGGTTGAGAGTCTGCCTGCCAATGCAGGGGACACGGGTTCAAGCCCTGGTCGGGGAAGATCCCACGTGCCACGGAGCAGCTGGGCCCGTGAGCTACAAATACTGAGCTCTGCGCGTCTGGAGCCTGTGCTCCGCAGCAAGAGAGGCCGCGACAGTGAGAGGCCCACGCACCGCGATGAAGAGTGGCCCCCGCTTGCCACAACTAGAGAAAGCCCTCGCACAGAAACGAAGACCCAACACAGCCAAAAATAAATAAATGAATAAATAAATTTAAAAAAAAAAAAAAAAAAGAATGGGGTAGGCAGAGGCCTCAGCTGTGTTACACAGGGCCTGGAAAAGTGCCCTTCTGATTCCCACATGTCTTCAGAGGCCTGAAGTCATGCCATTGGTTCGTCCTATTTGTCCTGCAAGTCTAACTGGAGCAAGGCTTTGAGGGTAAGAGTCAAGGTTTAGGTGCCTTGGAGGAGAAGACACCCGAAGTGGTGGGCAGCCCTGGGCATGTCACCGTGGCATGAGGCCAGCCCCCAGGCAGCCACAAAGCCCACCAAGACCCTGGCTTTCTCAGGCTGAGTGCCTTTGGGCATGAGTCACAGACCTGCATGTGTACGAGGAGCTTTCCAGGCATGGCTCTGCATGTATCCAACTCCCTGGTAAATGTGGAGGGTGCCCCCTTGCAAGCTTACTTTCTTGCCCAGGAAGAAAGAGAAGGGACTAAGAAAGCTGGAGGAGAATGGCAAATAGTTGAAGGAGGAAAGTGCTAGAGACATATTTTGGTAGAGTTTGGGGTAGAGGGCTGTCGAGCCTCTCTCTTCCTACAGTGATGCTTCTGTAGGTCTTAGACATCAGCAGAAAAGCTTGTTACCCCTCCACCTGCCGTTCTGTTCAGCATGAGGAAACGGGTCCTGAGAGAGGAAATGCCTGGCCTAGGGTTGCCTGGCCAGTTCATAGCAGAGCCAGAGCCCCCAGCTCCCCAGCCTGTGCAGTCCACTCACACGCCACATGGCTGATCTAGCCTAGCAAACAGCGGGGTGTTCATTGCTAAGGAGGAGCCTCTCCCAAGGGCCTCTGTCCACCTGGGCTGCATATGTGCGCCCCTTCCCATGTGTGGCCCCGGTGGCTTTCTTTGGAGCGGGATCCTCTCCTGGTTTGCCTTCTGCCTTCTCTGCTGCAGCCCCCCTCAGTCCCCACACCTGGACCATCTGGAATTGCAGCTCTGCTGAGGATCCCCGCACCTTTGCCCACCCCCTCTGCCATGTTCTGCTGCCTGTGGGCCCACACCCACACGGATTTACCAAGTACAGAGAGTTCTCCTCTTATTTGTTTCTGATTGCTTAGGGAGAATAAAATGTTGCTTCTCAGACTTCAGAGTCTTAGGCCTTAAGTAGTGACAATTGAAAACATTTATTTGCAAAATCTTCCCCTTGGCGTTTATTATAGTTCCTCATGCTCTCCTGCTCTGATATGTATCCAGGATAAGGTCTGTGGCTTAGAGGGGTTAGATACCCAGGCCAGGAAGGGCTATTCCATCCCCTAGGCCTCACAGCCTGTTCCACTGCCATGGCCCAGATCATGTTCTCTGGGGTCAGGAGTCCTAGGAAGCTCTCCGTGTCTTGGAAAGTCTGGCCTGCCTTCCTTGGGCAAAGCGGGGATGCCCATTCCTCCTCTGCTCCAGCTCTGTCTCCTTTTCCCCTCTCTTTCCTCCTTCATCCCTCTCTCCTTCCCTTTCTCTCTTCTTCGTCTTCTTTTCATCTCCAGACTTTCTCACCCTTGGGACCAAACGTCATCCAGTTACTACTGGTGTGTAGTGCTGTCTCAGTGATGTGGCTGTTTTTGCATATGGATATGATAGTGTGGTTGGCTCATTCATTGTCATTTGTGATATCAACCATCGGGGAATGGCTCAGGCCAGAAACCAGTTTGAGAAGCCAGGCTGTTTTCAGGGCAGGAATCTCTTCCTTTCTGCTTCACTCCTGGAGGTAAGCCCTGGGGAGATTTTGTGGCCTCTTGATGCCGGGTGTAACCGGAAAGCAATGCATCCTGCATTCTGTGTGTGTTTCCACCTCTGCGCCTTTACTCCAAGAGCCTTGCTTCTCTGGAACGTCCTCCGTGGACCCAGCCTGTCTTCCATTAATGGCCCCCCCACTCTCAGGCAGAAGCCCTAGATGAACTCCATTGTATAACTCTGTTGTAATGACTCCCACAGAGCATCCCAACTCTTTGTTTGCCAGGCAGTCTATGCCCCTAGACAACACGGGAGGGAGTATCTTGGAGGTGGGGCTACACTGATTAGCCATCGCATCCCAAGCCTGGGTGCATGGCACGTGCGGACAGAACAGTGTGAAGTGGCCTCTCCGCTCCTTGAACTTCATGGCGCTGCACTGGTACAGCACTTGGCATCATCTTACTAGTTGTTTTTTCCTGCATATACACTGCTGCCCACCCCTGCACCCCCAAACACAATTAGGACAGAGGTGTCCAGCCCTGCAGGCAGAGTCTTGCTATTACTGACCAGGGTTCTTGGCTCCTTAATCAACAGAAGTTGATCAGAGGCCAGACAAGAAATTCAGGCAAGGCTTTATTGGGGCCCCTGCTGCAGGGGGCTGTC
>NW_020174705.1:3535779-3561908 GCF_003031525.2 Neophocaena asiaeorientalis asiaeorientalis | reverse complement strand
TGGGGGAGCAAGAACAAACAACAAGTTTCCTTGCTCCCTCCCTCCCTGAGGTGGCGTGAGCTTGTTCCTTATATGGAGTGAAGGTGGGGTGTGTCCAGGGGTCCCGCTGGAGGGGAGGCTTAGGTGATTTGCCCACCCCTTTGGTGATGTGTGCAGGGGGCGTGCGCAGGACCCTGCTTTCTCTCCCAACGCCCTGCTTTTGCTCCTGGCTCTTCAGAAGTGGCAGTTGGGCTTTTTCTCTGTGTATCTTTTGTCCATAATTTGCCCTAACTGCCAAGCACGCTGTTATTTTTAGTCTTATGGTTTCTTTGTATTTTGTTGATCCAGGAGACGTTTGTCCAGGTGCAAGCACTGCAGCAAAGGGTCCCAGGTCCCAGCCTGTCTCATTGCAACCACTAGATGCTCTACAGTTTGAGTTAAAGAAAATCCCACTGCTTGACCGTTTTATTAACCTGCGGAATCCTAAGTGTCCTTTGACGAGGAGACAAAATATTCATTGCCCCGGGTGTCCTGATGCAATTTGTGACTAAGTCCTCGGCACCTTCCCTGCCTGCCAGGCCTTCTTTCAGGTGTAAAAAAAATATTTAAAAAATGTCAATTTATTGACTTAAATTAGAGCTAGAACTGCCGGGCTAACCAGTTACATCTCCCCGTTGCAGCAGGAAAATCTCCCTGGGAGGACGACTTGGCTTCACAAAGTTGCCCGGTGAGCAGAGAACTCAGATGATCTCAATAGGGATTGAGTGGGTGCGGGGGCCTGTACGGGGGTGGGCCAGCCCAAAGCAGACTCTGCAAATTGGGTGCAGTAAAGGCGGGTTTTCTCTGCAGTAGAATGTGCCCCGTGAAGGCAACAAGAGTTGATTGGTGAGTACGCTCAGATAATCACAGGGTCGTTGGGGGGATCCCAAGCACAGCTTGATCCCCACTGAACACAGTTTGCTACAGCCCACTGGGGAAGCTGGCAGGGGGTGGGGGTTGACATCAGTGATTTCCCACCCTTCAAATAACCCATGAGGGTCGTGGCTAAAACAAGGAGGAATTACCTCCCAGAATATATTTTCTTTTTCCTTTCTTCCTCCTTCTCTGCCTGCCTCCTTCCTTCCCAGTTTTCTTTCTTTCTGTCTTTCTTTATTCTTTTCTCTCTGGGGCCTTCTTCTTTGAATTATAGTTTATTTACAATAAAATGCACATATTTTAAGTGCGCAGTTCAGTAAGTTTTGACAAATATATATACTCAGGTAAGTACTATGTCACCCTGGAAAGTTCCCTTGTGCCTTTTCCAGTCAAGCTCTTCCCCAAATGTCCATCACCTGAAATGATAAAGGAGTGGATAAGCACAATGTTGCCCATCCACACAACAGAATATTACTCAGCCATGAAAAGGAAGGACGTTCTGATTCATGCTGCAACGTAGATGAACTTTAAAAATGTGATGCTGAGTGATGGAAGGAAGATCAAAAGGCCACGTATTGTAAGATTCCATTTATACGAAATGTCTAGAATAGGCAAATCATGGAGAGAGAAAGTAGATGCATTGTTCAGGGGTGGGCTAGGGGTGGAGGGGTGCTAATGGATATCAGGTTTCTTCTGGAGTTAGTAGTGACAGTTGCATAACTGTGAATAAGCTGAAAACTACTGCATTGTACACTTTAAAAAGGTAAGCTATATAGCATATGAAATATATCTCAATAAAGCTGTTATTTAAAAAAAAGATATGGAACATTCCCATCACCTCAGAAAGTACCTTCATGCCACTTCCTGATCAATTCCTACATTAGCCCCCCAGAAGCAACCACAGTTGTGTTTTTCTCTAACATAGATTAATTGTGTCTGTTCTAGAACTTCATATAATTGGAATCATATATTAGGTACCCATTTCTTTCACTCAGCATAATGTTTCTGAGATTTGCCCATATTGTTGTGACTGTGCATTATGCCTTTTTTTTCCCTGAGTAGTGCAACTTTACCATAGTTTCTTTTTTCTTTTCTTTTTAAAAATATATTTATTTATTTATTTTTGGCTGTGTAGGGTCTTTGTTGCTGCGTGTGGGCTTTCTCTAGTTGCGGCGAGCGGGGGTTACTCTTTATTGTGGTGTGCAGGCTTCTCATTGCGGTGGCTTCTCTTGTGGAGCACGGGCTCTAGGCACGCAGCCTTTAGTAGTTGTGGCACGCAGGCTCAGTAGTTGTGGCACACGGGCTCTAGAGCACAGGCTCAGTAGTTGTGGCATATGGGCTTAGTTGCTCCGTGGCATGTGGGATCTTCCTGGACCAGGGCTTGAACCCGTGTCCCCTGCATTGGCAGGCAGATTCTTAATCACTGCACCACCAGGGAAGTCCCCATAGTTTCTTATAGATGGACATCTGGGACATTTCCAAGTTTGGGCATTATGGATAAAACTGCTATGGATATTCTTGTAAAAGTCTTCTCATGGACACGTGTTTACCTCTTTCTTAGGTAAATACCTAGAAATGGAGTTGCTGAGTCTATGGTTTTATTTTTCGTTTTTTTTTTTTTGTTGTACATGGGCCTCTCACTGTTGTGGCCTCTCCCGTTGCGGAGCACAGGCCTTGGACGCGCAGGCCCAGCAGCCATGGCTCACGGGCCCAGCCGCTCCGTGGCATGCGGGATCCTCCCGGACCGGGGCATGAACCCACATCCCCTGCATCGGCAGGCGGACCCCCAAACACTGCGCCACCAGGGAAGCCCTATTTTTCGTTTTATAAGAAACTGGAAGACTTTTTTCCAAAGTGGTTTTACCGTTTTACACTCCTATCAACATTTTAGAGTTTTGGTTGCTCCATATCCTCACTAATATTTGGTGCTGTCAGTCTGTTTAATTGTAGCAATTTGGGTTGGTGTGTTGGAAATTAAACATTTTTATGAATTCCAGTTTACTCATTTTTTTGTGGCTAGTGCTCTTTGTGTTTTGCCCAAGAAATATTTGCCTACTTCAAGGTCATGAAGATATTCTTATGTTTTCTCTTAGATGCTGTATGGTTTTAGTTTTTCATTTAGGTCTAGGATTTATTTCAACGTAATTTTTTGGTGTAATGTAGTAAGTTGTGATTCATTTCTTTTTTCCCAACAGTTATTCTAGCCTACTTGTTTTTTTTTCTTTAAATATATTTTATTTGTTTATTTATATTTATTTATTGGCTGCGTTGGGTCTTCCGTTGCTGTGTGTGAGCTTTCTCTAGTTGTGGCGAGCAGGGGCTACTCTTCCTTGCGGTGCGAGGGCTTCTCACTGTTGGGAAGTGGCTTCTCTTGTTGTGGAGCACAGGCTCTAGGCGCGCAGGCTTCAGTAGTTGTGGCACACGGGCTTCAGTAGTTGTGGCTTGCGGGCTCTAGAGCGTAGGCTTAGTAGTTGTGGCTCACGGGCTTAGTTGCTCCACGGCATGTGAGCTCTTCCCAGACCAGGGCTGGAACCCGTGTCCCCTGCATTGGCATGTGGATTCTTTACTACTGTGCCACTAGGGAAGCCCTCTAGCCCACTTGTTGAAAATATTTTTCTTTCCCCATTGAATTATCTTGGTACTTTTGCTGAAAATCAATTGGCCATATATATGTAGGTCTATTTCTGGACTCTGTTTTCTGTTCCATTGATCTATTTGTGTATCCTCTAATACCAAGCGTCTTAATTACTGTTGTTTATAGTAAGTCTTAAAATCAGCTACTGTAAGTCCACCAACTTCATTCTTTATTAAAATTATTTTGACTATTCTAGGTCCTCATTTCCACTTAAATTTTAGAATCTGCTTGTCAATTTCTAAAAAAAAAAGCCTTCTGGAATTTTGATTGGGTTTATATTGAATCTGTAGATCAATTTGGGGAGAATTGACATCTTAGCAATATTGAGTTTTCTAACCTAGGGGTCCCCAACACCCGGGCCATGGACCGGTACCAGTCTACGGACTGTAAGGAACTGGGCCGCACAGCAGGAGGTGAGTGGCAGGCAAGAGAGTGAAGCTTCATCTGCTGGTCCACATTGCTCCCCATTGTTCGTATTACCGCCTGAATGATCCCCCTACCCCCACCCCCCACCGTCTGTGGAAAAATTGTCTTCCATGAAACCAGTCCCTGGTGCCAAAAAGGTTGGGGACCATTGTTCTAATCCATGAGCATGGTACATGTCTTTATTCATTTAGGTCTTTCATTTCTCTCAACAGTGTTTGGTAGTCTTCAATATAAAAACCTTGCACATCTTTCATTAAATTTATTCCTAAGCAGCATTTTTATTTTATTTTTTAATAGTTAAAAAAATAAATTTATTTATTTATTTATATTTATTTATTTTTGGCTGCGTTGGGTCTTCATTGCTGCGCGTGGGCTTTCTCTAGTTGCAGTGAGCGGGGGCTACTCTTCCTTGTGGTGCGCGGGCTTCTCATTGTGGTGGCTTCTCTTGTTGTGGAGCACGGGGTCTAGGCGTGCGGCCTTCAGTAGTTGTGGCACATGGGCTCAGTAGTTGTGGCTTATGGGCTCTAGAGCACAGGCTCAGTAGTTGTGGTGTACAGGCTTAGTTGCTCCGTGGCATGTGGGATCTTCCCAGACCAGGGTTTGAACCCGTGTCCCCTGCATTGGCAGGTGGATTCTTAACCACTGTGCCACCAGGGAAGTCCTGCATTTTTATTTTAATAGAGGAACGTGGAAGCCACAGAGGGTTGAAAGTGAAGTGGTACATGGACAGATGATGGGCCTGATGTTTGGGCTTGGGAACTATTCAGAGCCCCAAATGATCATCAACAAGAAGCAGCTGGTCACGTGGGGTGATTCTCATGAGTTCCTTCCATCTGTATATCAGAATCAAGTCGATTCTCTCTCTGGGGACCTGATAACCAAGAAGTCTGTGTTTGCTTATTTCCTGTGTGCCCTGAAATGAACACCTTCTTAGTCTTCCCTTCTGGGCACCGGATGTACTACAAAGGTCAGTCACAGGCTGGTCCTGCTCACCGTCCTCCTCTTGAGAGAAACTGGGATGCCTCCAGCTCTTGATGAGCCTCCTCTGCTCGTTCCTGAGCAGCAGTGGCCAGTGAGCTCTGCGGGGGCCCGGAGAGCTGTGCCTGAGTGAACTGGGAAATGGGGCAGGATCAACCACACACTTGGCAGAGGAGAAGAAAAAAGAGATGGATGAGAGGAAGCAGAGTGAGAGGGGAGCTGAATGACTAGTGGCAGAGCACTGGAATGAGCCTCAGAATGCCTACTGCTTGCGGGTCTACGAGATGGCCTGCTTTCCCAAGCTGCCTTGGATTTCCAATGGCCTTCCAGTTCCAGTGCCTGGCCGGCCTTGCTCTCCTGGAGAATCCTGCTCTTCCCACAAGGCTCAGGTGTTTGATTTCTCCAAGGGTCTGTTGCTAAGGTTTCTCTATTCCTTATTTCTACAAGTGTCCTAACAGTATTGCATGAACTAACTTGAGACAGTTGCTGCTTCTTGCGTCCAGGAGTGACTAACACATCTGATGCTTCCCAGGGGTCTATTGGGTTACCTCCATTTGGAGCCTTTTGCTTTTCCCTTGGTTGTGTAAGTGTGTGTATGTGTATGTGTGTGTGTATACAAATAACTGGGATTCTACACTTTGTCTCTGCAGTTCTACACACACAGGCGGGGGTCTTATTGCTAATTTGGAGTGGGCCCATTGGAGGCGTCCTGGAAAGGGGGTACCCTGAAAGTTACACCACAAGGAAGAGCTGGGAGAACTGGGGTTCTCAGGAGAGGTACTTGGGGGCTTGCAAGACTGCCTTGAAGAAGCACATTTGTTCCCAATGCCATATGAGCAGGAGAAGAAGCTATAGGAAAATATTTTGGCTCAAGGTAAAGAACTTTATGGGAGCTGTACAACCATGATTGTGGTTTCCATATCCCTGGAATATACAAGCAGATGCTGTCAGAAATTCCTGCACTGGGCAGGATCATGTGACCTTCAAGATCCATTTGATTCTGTACCTAACACTTCACTGGGAGTTGATGCATGTTCTCCTCCCAAGAAAACTCCTCGGGAAAGGAACCCAAAGAAAGTCATTTTTGAAGGTGAGATCTCAGGAGCTGTGACATCAGTGTAGAGAGGTGGACTTGCCATTGCCCCTCAGATTATGCTGTAGCTGATGTACAAGACCAGCTGTGGCCCATTCAGCCACGTGGAAGGGCCTTCCCCATCAGCAACCTTGCCAATCGTTTGTTTGGCCAAGGTGAGCTCTCCCAACCCCTTTGGGCTAGGCCTCCTGCTTCTTTGCAGCCTCTGTTTATGAGAAGGTGCCAGAAGGTGTGGCATCAGGGCTGGAGGGGTGAGTGGGGGACGCGGCTGCAGGAGACATCTACTCAGGTACTTTGCAGAGGGCACCCTTCTTTTAGCATCAGCTTGGAACCAACTTCTTTTTCTTCTTATGACTCAACCATCATTAATTAGAAAAGCTGCTCGAGCATCCTTCATTTAAGCCAGCAGCCCTGCCCATGCTTAAGCTGTCGGTGCTGTAGGCATTTTCCCTTTTCTCATTTAAGGTCTCATAGTAGACCTGTCCTTTCCAGAGGTCCTCTTTCGAGGGACCCCCAGCCCCCTTCATGGTCTCTGTGGGAGGAGGATAACACCCTTGTGCTTTCTGTGGCTCCCACCATTAAAGTGTCTTCTGTGATGCACGTCTGGGGTCTTAAGTGGGGGAGAGTGTGGAGGCGAGAGGTGGGGAACATATCACTCCCCATCGTGGGATGAGAGGCATCATGGGCTAAAGAAAAGAGCTCTGAGTTTAAACAAGGCTGAATTTGCTTGCCCGTTCCAACGCTAATTAGCTGTGTGACCTTGGGTAGTTTATCCACTCGTCTGAGCCTCAGTTTCTGCATCTATAAACATGAAGTGATGGCATCTCATGTACTTGGCTGTTGGGATTGTTCAGTGGGATGCTGTGTGTAGGTGCACCTAGTGTGGCACTTGCTTTGAATAGAAGCTCAGTGAATGCTGCCTCCCTCCCTCTACTTCCTATCACTGCCTGGAACTCTGATTTTCATTCCATCCATGGCCTTCTTGCAGCCTCCCTGCAGGCATACTGGTGGTCGTGGGCGCCGAAGCAGTGGTCTTGCTGGATGGGAAGTCTTGGTGTCCTTCAGAACTTGCAGAAAGATCCACAGACAAAGTGACCACTTTATGCTGTTCCGGAGCATGACCTGAGGATTTGGCACTGGACCATCTGATACTTGTTACTCACCACCCTGATGTGGCCTGAAATTCCTCCCATTAGTCATTTCCATTTTTACATTGTCTTCTGGAATCAATAGATTCACCTGGAGAAATGGTCCATAGTTTATAGGCTGTAGTGTAGAAAGCCATTTTCTTTCTTTCTTTTTTAAAGATTTAATTTAATTTTTATTTTTTTGGCTGCTTTGTTGCTGTGTGTGGGCTTTCTCTAGTTGTGGTGAGTGGGGGCTACTCTTCGTTGTGGTGTGTGGGCTTCTCTTTGTGGTGGCTTCTCTTGTTGTGGAGCACAGGCTCTCGGTGCGCGGGCTTCAGTAGTTGCGGCACATGGGCTCAGTAGTTGTGGCACATGGGCTCTAGAGCGCAGGCTCAGTAGTTGTGGTGCATGGGCTTAGTTGCTCCGTGGCATGTGGGATCTTCCTGGACCAGGGATTGAACCCATGTGCCCTGTATTGGCAGGCGTATTCTTATCCACTGTGCCACCAGGGAAGTCCCAGAAAGCCATTTGCAAAGGTGGAGAGGAAGGCCGGGTATGTTGGCTGTCTCTCCTCCAGTAGCACATTGGACCCTTTAAACATGAGTTTCATTGGCTGACATCTTGGAGGAGAGACTCTGTCATTTACCTTTTTTGATCTGGAGCATTGAGAATGGGCCCTGACTGCAACAAGAGGTCGTCAACATGTTTTGATGATCCAGTGAGTGTCTTTTAAACATTATATGATTCTGACATGTGCTACAACATGGATGAACCTTGAGGTGATGCTAAGTAAAATAAGCCAGGCACAAAAAGACAAATATTATATGATTCTGCTTATATGAGGTACCTATAATAGTCAAATTTATAGAGACGGAAGGTAGAATGGTGGTTGCCAGGGTCTGGGGAGAGGGGATATAGGGAGTTGTTTAATGAATACAGTTTCAGTTGGGGAAGATGAAAATGTTGAGGTGGACGGTGGTTACGGTTGCACGACAGTGTGAATGTTCTTAATGCCACTGAGCTGTACACTTAAAAATAATTAAAATGGTACATCGTGTTATGTTTATTTTAGCACAATAAAAATTTTATCTGTGTGCATAATCTACCTAGTGTTCTAAATTTTTAAAATTGTGGTGTAATCATTAATACTGTGAATTAACATTTGGGAGATGAAAATATTCCTGGAATTTGCTCGCTTATTCAACCAGTACTCAGTATCCTCAGCTGTCGGCTCTACCTGAGGCCCCCAACCTCAGCTTGAGGAGTCAGAAGTTCAGTCCCAGGCGTACTCTTCCAGACCCAGATTCTGAGGGTGAAAATCCAGCCCATGAACCCCTGATTCCATGAGTGAAGCTTGTGCTCTGGCGGAGGAGACCAAGGAAGAACTGATCTGTTCCCCCAGCGTTTGAGGCAGTGGTCTGGCTGGAGCCTGTTGTGTAAGGAGGATCTCAGGAGGGCAGGGGTGCTGTGCCGGTGGGGGCCAGCCCTGGACACAGATGTAGGGTCCTCACGTTGTCTGGTGAATCTGGGAGATGCCGGGAAGCTCAGGTGGGGCTGTCAGTTCCCGGTAAGTCCTCAAATCTGGTGCTAGCCTCTCCTCAATCTCCTGTCAGCTGGTGACCTCAGCTAAGTTGAAAAAGCCTCTGTTAAGCTCAGTTTTCTCATCAATAAAATACTTCTGCCCAGGTCGACATGATCACATGAGAGAGTGTGTGTCGAATGTGTAACTGAGCTCTCCCTGTGTCATCTGTGTCTCTATCATCTACAGGTCTCTGTCATCTCTGTCTACACACATACACAATGGATGGGTCAGAGTGGGAGTACTTGGAGGCCTGGAAACAAGCCCTGATTCTTCATAGGTTTCGCTTCTCTGTTTTTCAGCCAGGACGTTTTGGCTCTGGGGAGTGGTGAGCACATCCTGGGTGTGTGTCTGGCGCCCTAGGTCTCCCCAACCCAGCCTCTTTGTCAGAGTACGGCTGGGAGTGTGGGACCCAGGTTGGAGGATCTGGGTGGAGCCTGGGGTGTCGGCGAGAGTGGGTGCTGAGGCTGTGAGAGCCTAAGGCTGACTCTTACGTTGCTTCCTGTGTCAGAAGTCCAGTCCCTTGGGATGAGCCAGTTTGCTTTGTTGCCATGGAGACCACACTGTGTTAGCCTAGACCCATCCCTCCTACTTCCTGGAGAAATAGTTTGGGAGGCAATAGGGTCATTTTTGTCAATGAAAGATGTATTGCCCACCCACATGGGTGGCAAGTATGGATGACTTAGATGTGATAGAGCCTGAGAACAGACAGTGGAGGGAAGGGAAGGGAAAGGAAGGGACATGAGGGGGCTCCATCAGTCATTTATATCTCAGCTTGAGTCCACTTCTCAGATCTTGCATAGTCGTCTGTCAGGACTGTGGGAAGGCTGAGTAGGGGTAGCCAAATGTTGGGACCTTGGGAGGAGGGAGAGGAAGTCCACATAGAAGCAGTAATGGAGAGCTTTTGAATTCTATCCACATTCACTGGCAGTCCACTAATAATTATAATAGCTAACCTTTATTGAGCACCTACTGTATGCCAAGAACTGCACAAAGTATTTTATATCCTTCTTTATGGGCTTTGTTTCCGATGGGAAAAAATTACCAATCTATTTTTATTAACTCCTAATGGATATGTAATATTTCCTTCAATTATGAGTATAGACAGCAGGCCATAGTATTATTAGGGAATACTGCCAAAGAGGAGGCGCTATGACAGAATTCTCAGGTTATTTTCAGTGGAAATTTCCATGGATGTGTCTTTGGGCTAAGAGGTCAATTTATTGGACTTATATGGAAGTTCGAAAAAGGCTTTGATTAGTCAGTCCACTTACTTTTTGGTTTATTTTACTTTTTTTCTCTTCATTCACTCTTTGGTGATTGAGATATAATTCACATTCTGTGAAATTCACCTTTGTAAAGTGTATACTTCATTGGTACATTCAGAAAGTTGTAAAACCATCTCCACTATCTAATTCCAGAACATTTTCATCACTCCAAATACACCTTAGCATTAACTCCCCACCCCAACCCAATCCCTGGCCTGGCAGCCACTAATCTACTTTCTTTTTTTTTTTTTAATTTTTAAATTGATGTATAGTTGATTTACAATATTGTGTTAGTTTCAGGTATACAGCAGTGATTCAGTTTTTTTTTTTGCGGTACGCGGGTCTCTCACTGCTGTTGTGGCCCCTCCCGTTGCGGAGCACAGGCTCCGGACGCCAGCGGCCATGGCTCACGGGTCCAGCCGCTCCGCGGCATGTGGGATCCTCCCGGACTGGGGCACGAACCCGTGTCCCCAGCATGGGCAGGCGGACTCTCAACCACTGCGCCACAAGGGAAGTCCGATGATTCAGTTTTCTATATAATACATATGTATGTGTTGTGTATATATACATATATTCCTTTTCAGATTCTTTTCCACTAATCTACTTTCTGGTTTATAATATTTAATAATTTTCATGTTACAAGCTTTGTACTTCTTTTGTTATATTCATTTACTTTCAAGGGAAATATTTACCAAAGGATCTTTTCCAGTGACAAACGATTTGATAACCTCCGTTGTTTTATAACAATAACACTATAATTTTCCTCACTTATGAAAGTATGAGGATTCTCAGATTAATCATAGTTCCCATGATTAACATTTTCATGCAATTCTCAAACTTTAATTTCACTTCAGCGATCTTGTCCAACACAGTAAAACCACATGCCCGCCACACCTCAGAGCTGTGTTCTTTAGGAAACAGTTAAGACAGTGTATTACTTTGGAATGCATATGGATGCAAGCAGCAGAAAATGCTACTTCAGATTCTGATGCCAAAAAAGGATTGGTATCAATGATCATCAGGAACCCAGGTTCTCTCCATTTTTCTGTTCCTCTATCCCCAGCATAGACCTTCATTTTCAAGCCTCTTGTCTCATGGTTGCAAGATGGTTGCTGCACGTCTGGGCCTCACATATACATTCCAGGCAGGAAGAAGAAGGGAGGAAGAGTGAAAGGCTAAAGAGCTTTCCCTTAGCAAATTCTTACATTCTTATTTAAGAGGAGAAGCCCTCCCCAGCGCTTGGGAAAGCCAACCAACAGTGTTTGCTTTATATTAACTATCTTATTTAATTCCTATTTTAATCATCTGTGGTAGGTAATCTTTTCTCTGCCTAAAAGATGAGGAGACTTAGACTTAAAGAACTTGTGTAACTTGGGGCTTCTCTGGTGGTGCAGTGGTTAAGAATCCACCTACCAATGCAGGGGACTCGGGGTTTCATCTCAGGTCTGGTGGAGTGCACTGGCTGGGTGTGGTCAAGGCTGAGGGAGAGAGAAACACGGAAAGAAAAGGTACAGACTGACTTCATGTGCTTCAGTTTTGCAGAGGCTAAGCTTTGGGGGGCTCTCCTGCTGTCTCCCTCACAGGGCTGGGAGGGCGTGTCTGGGGCTCCCAGGCGATGAGCCAACACTTTGTCTTGCAATAAATTGCGTACATGGAGGTGGACTGCCTGGCTTTTCTGTACCAACTAATTTCACTGCTTTTGTGTGTGTGTCTTCTAGCCTCGATTCCAGACAGGTGCCAGCTGCCTGAACGGGAGTTTTCTAGGCCGAAAAGTCAGACTTCCTCTCCTTGAACACAGGCAAGAGGGGTGGATGCTTTTTTTTGACAACCCAGACTGATTACCTGGTAAAAGCGGAGAGAATCCAGGTCCAAGTGATTTTTCTGTTGGCCCTGACAGAATTAAATATAGTTTAAAACAAACAGGGACTTCCCTGGTGGTGCAGTCATTAAGAATCCGCCTGACAGTGCACGGGACACGGGTTCGAGCCCTGGTCCGGGAAGATCCCATATGCCGCGGTGCAACTATGCCTGTGGGCCACAACTACTGAGCCTGCGCTCTAGAGCCCGTGAGCCACAACTACTGAGCCCGCATGCCACAACTACTGAAGCCCACGCACCTAGAGCTCGTGCTCCGCAATTGGAAGTCACCACAAAGAGAAGCCCGCACACCGCAACGAAGAGTAGCCCCTGCTCGCTGCAACTAGGGAAAGCCCACTCGCAGCAACGACCCAACGCAGCCATAAATAAATAAATAAATAAATTAGTTAAAACAACCAAACAATCCTAGCTCATTCATTTTCTAACAGTCTGTGTGTATCATGACGAATGTGGCTCTGAGCTGCAACCTCAGTGCTTGGATCATGAGTCTTTGAGAAAAATCCCTAAGTGATGTATAGCACAGCAGGCATGAAGGCTCCAGCCACAGCAAGTAGATGAGCACAATGGACAGCAATGTTTGGATATAAACATAATCATTTAAATATAAAAGTATGATATTTTGACTGTGTGTTAAGAAAGTGTTGATAATCACACAGTGAGTGAATTGGTATCATGATGAATACTCCATCACCCACCTTAACTCAGTTCAAAATATCGAGGCACATAGTAGGTGCTCAATAAAACCTTCCCTGAAAAACTCTGGGAGTCAAGCTGACCTGATGAGTTGCTCACTGGACTTTTGACACCACAATAGGACAAAGAATTTAAAGGTGTCCTGGGTATTCCGTGCTTATTCCACGACTCAAAATGATCTTTCAAAATAAACCACTGTCAAAGTAGTGTTGCAGATGAGGGGAGGAAAGCCCAAATTTACATCTGCTTTCACCAAGGAAACCTCATGTGGTAATCACTTCTTTTCCACTCTTACTAGTGGTCTGACATGTGAATGGCGTTTGCTGCCGACATAAGCAAGCAGGCTGCCTGTTGGGTGCAAGTCAGCTTCTGATCAACGCAAATCAAGGGGCTGCCTGGGGAGTTCGTTACATGGATGTGTGATGGGATGTGGCCAGCAGATCACCACTGGGTGTGAAATGAGATGGAGAGTTTTTCAGTGCTCGTAGCCACTCACTTTCATGAGAGCAGCGGGAGCAACCAGGCTTGAGCCACCTTTGCAGGAATGTCTTCTCTATCCTCCCGTCACTTGCTCAGGCTGATAACCTTGGAGTCATCTTGACTCCTCTTTCTTTCACATTCCTTGTCAGGTCCATGAGCACATCCTGTTGGCTCTACTTTGAGAATATATGTAGAATCTAACCACTTTTAACTCCATCCACTGGTACTATGCAAAGCCAAGCTACCGTCATTTCACACCTGGGCCACTGAAATAGCCTCCTAGCTGGGTTTCCTGCCTCTGCCCTTACTTATAATCTATGCCCAAAACAGTGAGTAGAGGGATTCTTTTTTTTTTTTTTTAAGAAATTTTTTTTTTTTATTTTTGGCTCGGTCGGGTCTTTGTTGCTGCGTGCGGGCTTTCTCTAGTTGTGTGAGTGGGGGCTACTCCTAGCTGTGGTGCGTGGGCTTCTCTCATTGCAGAGCACAGGCTCTAGGTGCACAGGCTTCAGTAGCCATGGCCCATGGGCTCTAGAGCGCAGGCTCAGCAGCCGTGGTGCATGGGCTTAATTGCTCCACGGCACGTGGGATCTTCCTGGACCAGAGCTTGAACCCTTGTCCCCTGCATTGGCAGGCGGATTCTGAACCACTTCGCCACTAGGGAGGCCCGAGGGATTCTTTTTTTAAAAATGTAGGACGAATCACATAACTCCTCTCAATGCTTTTTTTTTTTGAATTAATTTATTTATTTTTGGCTGCATTGGGTCTTTGTTGCTGCGCGTGGGCTTTCTCTAGTTGACATGTGGGATCTTCCTGGACCAGGGCTCAAACCCGTGTCCCCTGCATTGGCAGGTGGATTCTTAACCACTGTACCACCAGGGAAGTCCCCTCAATTCTTCTCAAAATTCTCCAGATCCCCATCCTGCTTGGAGTACAACCTCAAGTCCTTATGGTGGCTTATAATCCCTGTGACCTTTGTGAGTTCACATCCTGTGACTCTCCCCCTGGCTTACTCCACTGGGGCCACACTGGCCTCCTTTCTGTTCCTGGAACCCACCAGGTGGGTTCCCGTCTGCAAGCCATTCCTACCACCCTGATTCTTCCCTCTGCCTGGGACATTGCTCCCCGATAGCCACATGATTCACTCCCTCACATCCTTCAAATCTTTGCCCAAACGTTCCTTTCTCAGTGAGACCTACCCTGATCACCCTATTTAAAAATTGCATCAATCCTGTAATCTCTACATATACATAGGGTAAAACTACATGAGGCTGGTCAAAGGACAACTGGAGAACTGTAAAGTCAACAATTCCTGGAGTTCCCATAGGCCTGGATAGTATTCGAGTTTCAAGCAGCTAGGGTGGAGAGTCCTCACTGAATACACAGGACATTCTTAGAGATTCTAGAAGGGTCTAATTGAGCTAAACTATTTCTAGAGTAAAGGATATTAAAGACTTGTCCAAACAAAGCTTAAAAACATACCTTGAGAGAACTAACTTAATCTGCAAGTAACCCAACTACCTGTTAGAACAAAACCTAACACTCAGTGATGTAGAATTTACAATGTCCAGCATCTGATGACATGGACATGGACATGAAAATGGGGCGGGGGTGTGTGTAAAATGTGACCTATAATCTAGAGCAAAATCAGTCAATAGAAACGGAAATGACAGAGATGATATGCTTAAAAGACAAGACCTTTAAAGCACCTACTGTAAATATGCTCAAGGACTTAAAGGAAATTATGAGAGAAGTGTAAGATATAAAAATATAACTAAATAGATCTTATAGAGCTGAAAAATTCAGTATGTGAAACATAAATTTCACCAGATGGGATTAATAGCAGATATGACTCTACAGAAGAACAGATCAGTGAACTTGTTAACATAGTGATGGATACAATCCACAGTAAAGCACAGAAAGAAAGAGGAAAATAACTCCACCAGATCCTCTCTGACCTGTGGGACAATATGAAGCAGTATGTGTGTGTGTGCTTGTATGTAATTAAAGTCCCAGAAAAAGGAAGGTCAGGAAAGAAATGTATTTGAAGAGAAAATGGCCAAAGTTTTTCATATGTGGTGAAAACTATAAATCCACAGATCCAAGACACTCAAAGAATCCCAAGAAGAATAAAAATGAAACCAAACCAAGACACATCATAATCAAATTGCTGAAAACAGTGATAATGACAAAAAGCTTTTAAAATTTGAGAGGAAAAAAAGATACATTAAAAATAGAAGAGCAGGGCTTCCCTGGGGGTGCAGTGGTTAAGAGTCCGCCTGACAATGCAGGGGACACGGGTTCATGCCCTGGTCCGGGAGGATCCCACATGCCGCGGAGTGGCTGGGCCCACGAGCCATGGCCGCTGAGCCTGCGCGTCCAGAGCCTGTGCTCCGCAACTGGAGAGGCCACAACAGTGAGAGGCCCGCGGACTGCACAAAAAAAAAAAAAAAAAAAAAAAAAAAAAAAGAACAAAGGTGGTTAACCTGGTGGTCCAGTGGTTAGGACTCCATGCTTTCACTGCCAAGGCCCCGGGTTCGATCCCTGGTTGGGAACTAAGATCCCACAAGCTGCACAGCATGGCCAAAAAAATAAAAGAACAAAAGTTAGAATTTTACTGCAGATTTCTTGTCAGAAACAGTGCAAGCCAGAAGACGCTGGAACAACATCTTTAAAGCACTAAAAGAAAAAAACCCTATCAATCTAGAAATCTATATCTAGTGAAATTAGTCTTTGGGAAAACATTTTCAAATACACAAAAGGTGAGAGAATCCGTTCCCTGCAGATAGGCACTGTAAGAAATATTAGAGAATATTCTTCAGGCAGAAAGAAATGAAAGCAGATGGAAACTTAGATGTACACATAGGAACACAGACCACTGGAGGGGTGAAATAGAAGAGTTTTTCTCATTAAAAATATTTCTTTGAAAGATAGTTGACCGTTGAAAGCAAAATATGGAGAGGAGAAAACAACAAAATGTTTCTTTGACTTTTTGCAAGTTGATTGGCCATATGACTGTGTTCTGGCCAAAGAAACGTGAGCAGAGGTGGTGTGTGCAGTTCTCAGGAGATGGAAGAAAGAATGCGTGCCTTTCTTCTCTCCCTTCTCCTTCTTCCTGTCTGGAGCTCCAGAAACTGTCTTGGACAACAGAGTGATCTTTGGATATTGGGCAGCGACTTTTCCTTTCTTGGAAATGAAAGAGCAACAGATCGGGGGAGCCTGGTTCTCTGAAACTGTAGACGGCCAGACCAGCCCTGGACATTTCACAGTGACAACATGTTAAGTCACTGCTCTTTGGAGGTTTTCTGTAACCCAGAGCCAAATCCAGTTCTAACTAACATGATTAGCTATTTGAAAGAGTAATGCAGTTGGTAAATCTCTGACAAGATGATCCAGAAAAAAAGAAGTCTCAATTACATAGTAAAAGATTTAGAAAGGGGACGTAACCATAAATGCAACAGAGATTATAAAGATAATAAGATAAATAATAATGAAAAACTTAATATCAATAATTTTCACACTCAGAAAAAAATCACTAAGTCAAGAAAAAGCAGACTCGAAATAGATACTTGTACACCAGCATTCATAGCAGCATTATCCAAGGTAGTGAAAAGGTGAAAACAGTCCAAATGTACATTGAATTAATGTGCTACATGCATACAATGGAATGTTATTCAGCCCTAAAAAGGAATGAAATTCTTTTAATTTATTTTGGCTGCACCTGCTCTTAGTTGCGGCACACATGCGGGATCTAGTTCCCCGACCGGGGATTGAACCCTGGGCCCCCTGCATTGGGAGTGCGGGGTCTTACCCACTGGACCACCAGGGAAGTCCCCAGGAATGAAATTCTGACACACACTACAACATGGATATACCTTGAAGACATTATACTAAGTAAAATAAATCAGACACAAAGGGAAAAATATTGTATGATTTTTCTTAGATGAGGTGCCTAGAATAGTCACACTCATTGAGACAGAAAGTAGAATAGAGGTTACCAAGGCCTGGGAACAGGGAGGAAATTGAGACGTAGTGTTTAATGGGGACAGAGTTTCAGTCTGGGAAGATGAGCAAGTTCTGGAGATGGATGGAAGTGATGGTTGAACAATAATATGAATGTGCTTAATGTCACCGAACGGTACACTTAAAAGTGGTTAAAATGGTAAATTTTATGTTTGTGTTACCGGAATAAAAAAATATATATTTCTTTTTAGGTGTTTTGGAACATGAGGATTTTTTGCAGTATAACTAGGCCTCCATGTAGAAATGGAACTCTGGCCCTGATGTTCTAAACTCAAGCTTTGTGACTTCTGCTCTGTCCTTGTCCTATCTTGGCATTTATACAGTTGGAAGAAAGAATGGGTGCAAATGTATGATATTATAGCAGTCAGCCATTAGGAAGGGCAAGCATAGCATCCATTCCCAGTGGGAAGCCTGTTAATATAGAAGAGAGAACGGGCTTCCCTGGTAGCGCAGTGGTTGAGGGTCCGCCTGCCGATGCAGGGGACATGGGTTCGTGCCCCGGTCCGGGAGGATCCCACATGCCGTGGAGCAGCTGGGCCTGTGAGCCATGGCCGCTGAGCCTGCGCGTCTGGAGCCTGTGCTCCGCAATGGGAGAGGCCACAACAGTGAGAGGCCTGTGTACCACAAAAAAAAAAAGAAGAGAGAAGCCTCTGGAACTGAATAACTCCACTTTGCCACCTGGCTATTTTCTCTTGTGAACTGGCCATGAGGTCTGTTCAGCCAACCTGTGCCCTGGTCGGCTTTTAGCGTGTCTGGTGGGGATGATGTTTCTGGCCCCGGGCTGTGAGCAGGGCTCCTGTGAAACCAGCTCCCACTGCCTGCCTTTTGAAGCCTCTGTCCCAGGAGGCTATTCTCTCATGCCAGCCCCTACCTTCAGAATCCCCTGAACCTCAAAAATGTGCAGGAAGTCCCTTCGCTGCGGGCACATTCCAGATCCGTGTGTAGGGCGGCTGCACCCAGATTCCAAAGAGAGACTTGCAAAGCCGCCTCCCAAGCGTTTCTGCCTCCTCCTGACTTTGAGCCATGGTGCCCTCAGGCAGGGATGTGTCTGCATCTGTGCATGACATCATTGGTGGATGAGAGGTAGGCTCCTTTCTCTTTGCAAGCATGTTTCTGCAGCGCCCTGGTTCTATCTGTGAAAGCAGACAGAAGTGGGTGGGGGCGTCCTGCCGATGTGCTCTGTGAAGGGCTGCCTCTGGCAGGGCAGCTCCGGCACACACACACCTCCTCTTGACATGGCCCCACCCTGCCTGTCCTGCTTAATTGCCTCATGTCCCCTCTGCCCTGCGCCCAGCTGGCCTGCTCAACCTCCCCGGAACAGCCCACCTGCTCGGACCTCTCTCTGGGACATTTATCCTTGCGGCTCCTGGACACTGGTTCTACTGCCCCCGCTATTAGAGTTCCCCAGGAAAACAGAACCAACAGGTGTGTACATGGTAGACGGATGAATAGATAGATAGATAATATAAATGGATGGATCTAGATCTATCTAGAGGTATCTGTATATCTAGATCTATCCACCCATCAATCCATCTATTTATTTATCCATCCACTCATCCACCCATCCACCCATCCACAGGGAGATTTATTTTAAGGAATTGGCCCACACTATTGCGAGGCTGGCAGATCTGAAGTCTGCAGGGCAGGTGGCAGGCTGGAGACCCAGGGGAGAATTGATATTGAGCCCAAACAGGGTGTGTTTAAATCAAAGGCAGTCAACCCTTTAAGCAGTGCTGGGCTCACCCTCCCTGTCTGCCTGGCTTGGGTTCCTGTGGTTTCTCTGACCCTCTCTCTGTCCTGCACCCCCCGCCCCCTGTCACAGCCCTCCACTCTCTTCCCTGCCCTGCTAATTCCTCTCCCCACCCCCCCCATGGATGACATTCACTTGATTGATGGGAGAAGCCCCGGGTTTGTGAGTCGGGCAGATCCGGGTTCAGGTCCAGCAGCTCCGTTCTGAGTTGGTGACGTTGAACAAGTCCCTTCAGCCCTGAGCCTCGGGCTCCACTGTGAGGTGGTGACATCTGCCTCTCGTCCCTTGAAGCCCCTGGTGGGGCAGGCGCCTCCTTGGCTTGGACGTCCTTTTCTCTCCCGTGACCGAGTGCTGCCTCCTCCCTCACGGGGAGCCCTCTAGCCGTGCACATGGGTTGGAAGACTCAGTGTCGGTCAGGGTCTCCCGAGAAACAGCCAAGGGGATATGTGTTTACGGAGGGAGGTTGTGGGGACCGGAAAGTCGGAAATGCACGGCGGAGGCGGCAGCTGGAGAGTCAGGCAAGTCCACGAGTCCAAGTTGCTGTCTAGTCCGAACACAGAACTCCTTCCCCTTGGGGGACCTCAGTCTTTTCTCTTAAGGCCTTCAACTGATTGGGTGAGGCCCACCCACATTAGGGAAGATGGTCTGCTTGAGTCAGAGGCTGTGGATTTAAATGTTAAGCACATCTGAAAAACACCCACACAGCAGCACCAAGACTGATGTTGACCACACAGCTGGGCGACATGGCCTTGTCAGTTTGACACATGAAGTTAACCTTCACACCCTCCTGCAAGACTCACCTCCGATGTTGCTGTTGTGAACTGGCTGACATACCAGGTATTGTGTGAAGTGCTTTCTTTGGCTCGTTTGATTTAATCCTCATAATAACTGTGTGAAGTAGTTTCTATTTTGGGTCTCAGTTTATAGAGCAGAGCTCCTATGTTGAGAGAGGTTGAGTAACTAGCCCAAGGTTGCACAGTGAGCTGTGGTTTGAAGTTGGGCAGTCCCACTGCGGAGCCCACCACTTTGGCTTCACACAGTCATGCTGCCTCTTCCAGAATCCCCAAGAGACTCTGCCCCCTTCCCTGAGCCCTACTGAGACTTGCAGGTCCTCAAGGCTTATCCCCTCCTCTGCCAATGCCTTCTCCCCCTTCCCTGCTTGTTGGAAGCAGGTAGCAGGTTTGTTGAATGTAACCGAAGTCCAGAATTGCCTGTGGCCAGGCATCTGTGACTCCACCTTGAGCCAGGGAGGACGGAGACCTGCCAGCTCTCTGCTGTGTCCCTGTCCTGGTGGCTGGGACACTCCTGCATGGCCACCATCCCTGTCTGAGCACTGGTGGGGCCACAGTCCTGCAAACGGCACTGTGACCGCAGGCTCAGCTGGTAAGGCGTCAGGAGGAAGATCAGCTCTGGGCTGCTTAGTCAAGCGAGGTTGGCCCCCTCTCCCTTGCAGGGCCCTGTGGCCGGGCCACAGGGGATAACACGACTTCCGCCTTCTCGGGATACTTGAGCAGCCCAGGAATGAGGTTTTACGCTGTCCTGGCAACGCTGCCCTGGGCCTTTGAAATTAGCATTCTGTCCCCAACCTCCCTGAATCTCAGGAACCAGTGATCTCTCTCCTGCCTAGCCCTGTACTGTGTTCGCCCATTGCCCTGGGCACCAGCATGCCAGCCCTGTTCCCCGATTCTTGGATGACAGACCACCTGGCCTTGGTTTTGTTGCCTGCCTGCCGGAGGCCTGGCCCATCCTAGGGTTGTGGCCGGAGCTACCACTGCAAGAACAGGGTGACACTGCAGGCCGACCTGCCTCCTTCCTGTAGTGGGATGAATAGTGTCCCCCCAGCTCCAGACCCCTGGTCCCTGTGAATGTGACCTTCTTTGGAAAAGGGGTCTTTGTAGATGTCATTAACTTGAAATCATGAGATCCTCTTGGGTTGTCTGGGTGGGCCTTAAATTCAATGACAGTTGTCCTTATAAGAGTGAGACAGAGGGAAATTGGAGATCCCGAGACAGAGGGGCCACTTGAGGATGGAGGCAGAGACTGGAGCCATGCAGCCCCCACCCCAAGGAACTCCGGGAGCCCCCAGAAGCTGGGAGAGGCAAGGAAGGGTCCTCCTCCAGAGCTTCCGGAGGGAGCACAGCCCTACTGACACCTTGATCTTGGACTTCTTGCCTCCAGAGCTGTGAGAGAATTAAATTTCTATTGTCTTAAGCCACCAAATTTGTGGTAATTTGTTACAGCAGCCCCAGGACACCAGTACCTCACCCAGTCATGGGTGTGGGTCAGGGAAGCAAGACCAGCCCTGGCCTGGCCTGGGAGCTTGATCCCCTCCAGCCTGCTGCCTGGCCACACAGTACCCTGTATGTACCTGGGACCAAACACAGATGAGCAGATTGGGACAGGATGGAACTGGAGTAAACTGAATGCCACTGATATAGAAGGTGGCATTCGGGGACTCATCTGAGTTCAGATCCTTCCTGGAGTGTTTGTTGGCTAAACATTTTTTTCCCCAAAGGGTGGGTAAGAATTGAATGAGGTAATAAATGGAAAATGCCAGACACAGAGCAAGCGATAGTAATAGTACTTACTACTATCAGGGTGGAGCCGAGAGAATGGTGGGCCTGGGAATCTAGACCCCCTTCTGCACTGGAAACACTCTGGACCTTCAGGACCTACCCCCTGTCTTGGTACCTGTCTCTGTGCCACGGGCCAGTGTGTCCTGTCCCCCTGCCGCCCAGCACTACCATGAGAATCAAAGGAAGGAGTATAGGCACAAATTTCTTGCAAACCATAGAGTATTTCATAAACCCAAGATGCTTGCATTATGATTTACACTGTGTTTATCTGTGTCCTGATGCACCTATACCCTATGTCTTTGAACGTGCCTCCGTGTAACTCAAGAAGGGAGGAAAAGGTGGTTTCCAAGCTTTTAATGTTTCCAGGATTTAAAATGTGCTTAAAGGGCTTCCCTGGTGGCGCCGTGGTTGAGAGTCCGCCTGCCGATGCAGAGGACACGGGTTCGTGCCCCGGTCCGGGAAGATCCCACATGCCGTGGAGCGGCTGGGCCCGTGAGCCATGGTCGCTGAGCCTTTGCGTCCGGAGCCTGTGCTATGCAACGGGAGAGGCCACAACCGTGAGAGGGCCGCGTACGGCAAAAAAAAAAAAAAAAAGAATTGGGGGGCCCAACTTTTTCCCATAAATCTTTTTTTTTTTTTTTTTAATATTTATTTATTTGGCTACACCGGATCTTAGTTGCCCCATGCAGGATCTTTTAGTTTCGGCATGCCAACTCTTAGTTGCGGCATGTGGGATCTAGTTTCCCGACCAGGGATTGAACCCAGGTCCCCTGCATTGGGAGTGCGGAGTCTTAGCCACTGGACCACCAGGAAAGTCCCCCACATACATCTTATCTCTTTTAATTCCCACATGCATTCGTTCAATAAGGTGTTATTGGGCTATGTACCAGGAACAGCAGGATTTAGAATCTATATACATGACTAGATTGAAGACTCCTGGATTATAGAGGAGTCTGCAAGGGATTTTGGTTATCTTCTCTAATCAATCTTCTTTTGCTTTGCCCGGAAATCTGATCTTCTGCCAGCGTGAAGGCAGCTGCCCAAGACTTGTCACCAGCCAATAGGATGGAGGAAGTCAATGGTGAAAAACAATGTGGGTAGATTCCTACAAATTCACCCTCATCAGTTGAAAGAAGAAAGGACTCAAAGCTTGTAATCAAAGCCTGGGACACATGAGCAGGTAAGAGAGGGGAATCCCTTCTACCAGTGGGTGGTTCTCCAAGAGGGTTGCCCACCTGACAACCAAAAATAATGTGGTGCTCCATCCATACGGAGCCAGTCACAGTTGTCACCCTGGTGACTTCTAACAGCTCAGAGCAGAGGTCCTCACTGATCAGGTGATCACGTGTGGGAGGGCGGGCGAGGATGACAGGATGGGGCCAGCAAGGCTTTCTGAAAGCTTTTGTAGTTTGTATGGATGCATTCTGATTCACGTTGTGTCTGGGTGGAAGTTCTACACATATCACAGATGGAGAGAAAACCCTGGCAGATCTAGTGGTAACCCGGGTTGGATGGTTGGAGAAAGCATCTTCCCTGTACGTTCAGGGTATCAGGCACCTTTATGCTGGGGCTGGAGAAGAAGGGACCCAGGACCCTCCAGCAACTACCCTCCAGGTCTGGGGGAGAATGAGAATGTACTTACCTCCTTTGTAGAACTCTCTGTCACATGTAATCTGTCACCAAGCTTAATTAATTTCATTGTCTTTTTCTTTCTTTCTTCTCCCCCTTCCCCTCCTCCCCCTCCTCCCCCTTCTTCCTCTTCTTTTTACCATTATAACAATATTTTATTAGTAATCATCAAATACAGTGTTCAGATTTTCCTGGTTCTCTCATTAAATCTTTTCTAAAATTAAATAATTAATTTATTTTTGGCTGCGTGGGGTCTTCGTTGCTGCGCGCGGGCTTTTCTCTAGTTGTGGCGAGCAGTGCGCAGGCTTCGTTGCGGTGCGCAGGCCTCTCATTGCGGTGGCTTCTCTTGTTGCGAAGCATGGGCTCTAGAGTGCAGGCTTAGTAGTTGTGGCGCATGGGCTTAGCTACTCCACAGCATTTGGGATCTTTCCGGACCAGGGCTCGAACCCGTGTCCACTGCATTGGCAGCTGGATTCTTAACCACTGCACCACCAGGGAAGCCCTCATAAAATCTTTTACAGTTGATTGGTTTGAATCAAGATCTCGTTACCTCAATAAAAAATAAACCAAAAAAAAAAAAAAAAAGGAGACATAAGAGCTACCTCAACCAATTACAATACACAGGCCTCATTTGGATCTTGATTCCATTTTCTTAACCCATCCCCTTCCCTTGGCATCTTTCCCAGCTACTACAAGCCCCTTAAAGGCAGAGATGGTGTATCATCGTACACCCAGGACCTAACCCACAGTGCCAGGCACATCGTCCTCAATCCCAAGGGTTTATGGAATGACTCACGCCCTAACCTGGAGATTGAGGACATTCAACAGCAGGGAATGCTGCCTAACTGCTTCCAGAAGACATACAAAAGAGAAGGAGGGAGGTGGGTATGATCATTCCCTGTGTCTAAAAATCTGGCATGACTAATTGATTTATAATGTCAAAGTCACCAGAAATGGTGGGAGGACTGAAATGATTTGCAGAGGGGAGGAAAAACACAGGTAGGCAATCTTTCAGATTATTGAAGGAGATGAGGAATGGGGAGCTCGCAGGTGCACAGTTAGCACTGTCTCCAAGGGCTGCCTGTCCAGCTGGGTTGGTCAACAGAGGAGTCAGGGCCACCTGGAAGCTCACAGAGGGTGGTGCCTGGGCCGCTCAGAGCTTCATGGCTGCAGGAGTCTGATCAGGTTTGAATCTGAACTCTGTCCCTAGCCCATTGTCTGACTTTGGACATGTCACTCTCCAACCCCAGTTTCACATCTCTAAAATAGGGACAATGATATCTACCTCAGAGGGTTGTGGTAAGGACCAAAAAGGTCACAAGTGAAAGCGTCCAGTGGTTTCTGGCACATTCGCTCAATGTAAGTTTCCTATTCTTGTCTCACTGACTGGCTTGTGCCGTGCTCTTCTGAACCTCAAATTTCTTCATCTGCAAAAATGGAATATGTGAGAGTGCCTGGCACATAGTTGAAGCTCAATAAAGGTTTATTTTTAACTTTTTATGATGTTTATTTTGAAACAATTTTAAAGTTGCAAAAAGTACTAGAGAGTTCCCCTATACCATACACCCAAGCTTCCCCTAATGTTAACATCGTGCCTAATCATATCAATAGTACAATGATCCAAACCAGGAAATTAACACCTCACAACTCAACGCCATTAACTAAACTCCAGACATTATTCAAGTTTCCCCAAGATGGCCTTTTCTGTTCCAGGTTCCAAATCAGGATCCAGAGTTGTTGTATCCTTTAGTTTTCTGTGACTTGTGACAGTTTCTCAGTCTTTTACTTGTCTTTCATAACCTTGACACTTTGGATGGGTACTGGTAAATAACTTGGAAAAACACTTCTCAATTTGGGTTCATCTGATGTTTTCTCATGATTAGATGGAGGTTATGCACTTTTTGCAGAAAAACCGTGGCAAAGACACTGTGTTACTTTTTGTTTTTCTTTTTTCTTTATTGTGGTAAAATACACAACATAAAATTTACCATTTGAACCATTTTAAAGTGTACAGTTCAGTGGCATTCAGTACTTTCACAGTGTTGTGTGACCACCACCATCTAGTTGGGGTACATTTCCATCACCTGCCAAAGAAGCCCCTCACCCACTAGCACTGCCTCCTCATTCCCATTACCCCTACTCCCTGGCAATCACTAATTTGCTTTCTGTCTCTATGGCTTTGCCTATTCTGGACATTTCATATATATGGAATCATACAATATGCAGTCTTTCCTGACTGGCTTTTTTCACTTAGCATCATGTTTTCAAGGTTCACCTGGGTTGCAACATGAATCAGCGCACCACTCCTTTTTATGGCTGAATAGTATTCCATGCTGTAGACAAGCCACATTTTATTGATACTTTATTTTCTAATTCAACAGTGAAACCTGGCGAGGCAAGGAGGGCACAGACCCCCATGACTGGCAGGAGGTACTGTGAAGTGTGTGGAGAAGGGTCAGGACTGGTGCCCTGGGGAGCAGAGGACTGTACTTCACGTTGCAGACAATGCTCGAGAGGCCACTGTCACACTGCCGCGGGAGTAGCAGACTCCTTTGAAAACTTCATTTGTGGAAAGGGAAAAACAGTTGTTCAGGAGGAGGGGGAGACGACCCAAGGATGGGAAGGGAAACTCTCCCTGGGGCTGGAGGAGTTGCTTCTCAGTGTCACCAACTTTCTAGGGCCAACCACGCGCCCTGGAGGCCCGCCAGGCCGGGCCAGCAGAGGCTGGGGCTTGGATTGCACTGCGGTGGTCGCCCCAAACGCGCTCAGGGAGGGCCTAGGGCCCCGGGTGACACTTGCTCATTGCTTATGAAGAAAGGGGACCCTCCCTTTAGGCACATGCAATAGTTGCAAACTTTCATTTATAAACAAGGTGTGCCGAGCAGGAGGGCAAACATTTTCATATCCCAAACGTCACACCCCAGTTGCTCCTTAACTAGCAGATGCCCTTAGGTTTCCCGGAGCGGCTCTGGGGGGTGTCGAGCCGCAGGGAACGGTAGCCTCTCAACGTGCCCGCAGTCCCGCAGCCCGACCAGTGCTTGCAGCCCGCGGCCTGGACGCAGCGCGGCCTCGGGCGGAGGGCGGCGCCTCAGCGCGCGGCCCG